>NC_062291.1:35956002-36259806 GCF_902655055.1 Lutra lutra | reverse complement strand
AAAACTTAAAAACAGAACTACCTGAAAAACAGTATGGAGGTTCCTTGGAAGTGAAAAATAGCCCTACCCTATGACTCAGCGATTGCATGACTGGGCATTTACCCCCAAAGATACAGATGTAGTGGAAAGGGGCACATGCACTCCAATGTTCGCAGAAGTAATATTCACAACAGCCAAACTGTGGAAGGAGCCAAGATGTCTTTCAACGGATGAATGGATAAGGAAGATGTGGTTCATATATACAATGGAGTATTACTCAGCTATCAGAAAGGATAAAATCTTACCATTTACATCAATGTGGATGGAACTGGAGGGTATTATGCTATCTGAAATAACTTAATCAGAGAAAGATAATTATCATATGGTTTCACTCACATGTGGAATATAAGGAAAAGTACAGAGGATCATAGGGACAAGAGGGAAAACTGAATGGGAAGAAATCAAAGAGGGAGACAAACCATGAGAGAGTTTTAACTCTGTGAAACAAACAGGGTTGCAAAAAGGGAAGTGGGTGGGGGGATGGGGTAACTGGGTGATGGGAATTAGGGAGGACATGTGATGTGATGAGTACTGGGTGTTGTACACAACTGATCAATTACTGAACATTCATAAAAAATTGATGAGGGTGCCTGGGTGGCTCAGTCAGTTAAGCATCTGCCTTTGGCTCAGGTCATGATCCCAGGATCCTGGGATGGAACCCCAAATCAGGCTCCCTGCTCATCTGGAAGCCTGCTTTTCCCTCTCTCTCTGCCACTGCCCCCTTCTTGTGATCTCTCTCTTTCTCTGTGTCAAATGAATAAATAAAATCTTAATAAAAAAAAAAAAACCAACCCTGGAAATTTTCTAACTGATAAGAGTGTCTTTCTTATGAAGTGACTCATTGTGGGTCCCTACATAGCTTCAAGATTGGGTTGGAACTTCGGGTCCCCTCATCCTCCAAATATGGGCGAACCGGAGTTTAATCATATGGCCAATGATGTAATCAATCATACCTATGTAATGAAACTACAATAAAAATTCTGGACACTGAGGATTGGTGGAGGCTCCTCGTGGGCAAACACACTGATGTGATAGGAAGGTGATATGCCTTGAGTATAATGGGAGAAGCCACAGAAACTCTAAGATCCTCACAGATCCTTCCCTATGCATCTCAGCATCTGGCTGTTTCTGAGTTGTATCTTTAAAATAAAGCTGTAATTTTAAGTATAGTGCCTTCTTGGATTCTATGAGTCATTTGGGTGAATTATTAAACCTGAGAGAGTTGTGGGAATCCCTAAACTTGTAGCCACGTTGGTCAGAAGTGCAGGTGGCCAAAGTTCAGCTGGAATCTTAAGTAGGGGCAGACTTATGAAGAATTGAGCTCTTAAACCTATATAAGTCTGATGCCAAATCTGGGTAGTTACTGTTAGAATTGAATTGCAGCCCACCCTATTGCTGTGGGAAGAAAACCAAGGTTAAAAAGTAATGATCAAGGAAAAGCAAAGTACACAAGCATACATTGCGCATATTGTCGCCTAGGATTAGTACCTAGAGGGCAAGAAAAATGTATGCATTCTTAAAATATAAAAATGACAGGGCTCAGTATTCTTCAGTTTTACTTGATACATATCTACAAAGTATTTTTTCACACTGTTCCAAGAGTTATGAATTTTAGGGCTGCCATTCAAATTCAAGAGCCAACCTAATAGCCCATGTAATGTACAATGTTCTATTTTATGAAGGGAAAAGAAAAGTGTGAATCAGTAGTGAAAAGAACATTCAAGTTTATTTAATTATAGGTTAATTTTAATTTTGCATAGTTTTAGTTTTATGTTACACAGAATACATAAAACTGTCAAAGCAAGGGTCAATATTTTATTCTAAAATATTTTAAATGTTGTCAAATATAAAGTGGTTATAAAATTTAGCTTGATAGATTCAGATTTAAGATAAAATTTTAGATCTTTCAGATCAAAGTAGTGATTAAGGGGGTGCCTTGGTGTCTCAGTGGGTTAAGCCTCTGCCTGCGGCTCAGGTCATGATCTCAGGGTCCTGGGATGGAGGCCTGCATTGGGCTCTCTACTCAGCAGGGAGCCTGCTTTCCCCCCATACCCCCCCGCCTGCCTCTCTGCCTACTTGTGATCTCTCTCTCTCTGTCAAATAAATAAATAAATAAAATCTTTAAAAAAAGGGAAAAGAAGTGATTAAGTAGGAGCATAAATTTTGTAAAGATAACTATTCTCTGTAATTTGTAAAGATTCAAACTCTCCTTACAAAGGAAAAAATTCTTTCAGTCATTTATTAAATATTTAATAATTATATATATGTTAGGCAATGGGACTCTAATTAAGAATGAAAGTGTACTGTGAAGGAACACATTCTACTGTAAAAGAAAACCCATTAAGATGTCATTACTAAACAATGTAAGTCATACAATGACACACAAAATATTACAGAATCACATTTAAAAAAAGACTAGGTGGGGCGCCTGGGTGGCTCAGTGGGTTAAAGCCTCTGCCTTCAGCTCAGGTCATGATCCCAGGGTCCTGGGATCGAGCCCCGCATCGGGCTCCCTGCTCGTTGGGGAGCCTGCTTCCTCCTCTCTCTCTGCCTGCCTCTCTGCCTACTTGTGATCTCTGTCTGTCAAATAAATAAATAAAATCTTTAAAAAAAATAAATAAAATAAAAAAAGACTAGGTGAGTAATGGTGGAGGGGGTAGAGAAGGAGGGGCAAAGGTGTGAAGGAGGTAATATATGAACTGAGGTTTTTTTGTTTTGTTTTTTTTTTTTTAAGATTTTATTTTTAAGTAATCTCTACACACAGAGTGGGGCTTCAACTCACAATCCCAAGATCAAGAGTCCCATATTCTACTGATTGAGCCTGCCAGGCACTTGAGTATATGAACTGAATTTCAATGTTTAAGTAGAAGTTTACCAGATACAATTGAAGAGGAATGAGGATTAAGACAGAAGGAATGGCATATGAAAGGATATGACGCCAAAAGTGACCACCCTGCATTCTGGAAAGTTATGTAGTGCAGGAGAAAGAGGAGCTTGTGGGAGAGAAGTAAGAGATTAAGATAAAAAATAAAGGGCCAGAAAACAAAACTAAAGAGTATATAATGGGGATTTATTCATATTCATCTAATGTTTTTAAATAAACAAGCAAAAATGAAATGAGTCTTTAAAGTCTATACCTTAAAGAATATAATTTTTTATTTCTTAAATTATTTTTACTGTGCTAAAATGAACTGGCTAACTCATGTTAGTTGTTTAATTCTTGCAGCAACTAAAAAAAATTTTTCTAAGTAAGCTCTCTGCCCAACATGGGACTTGAACTCATGACTCTGAGATCAAAGATAACATGTTCTATCAACTGAGCCATTGAAATAAGACTAGATATTTTACCCTTTTAATGAATTCTTATTAGATGGCAATGTCTTATAAACATCTGATAACTAAACATTAAAATAACTCCATTAGAAATAGGCATTCACATGCATTGCCGTGGGAATGAAAATAGTTATAACTCTTTTGGAGAGCAATTTGGCAATACCTAAGAGAACCACATACACACTTATCCTTTGACCCAGCAGTCCCACTTGTAGGAATTTACCCTGAAAAAAAAAAAAAAAACAAAAAACAAAAACCCACCTCTAATAACATGAAAATATGAGTGCATAAAGTTATTCAATTAAAGATTGCTTTTAACTGCAAAATACTGGGAACAACCTAAATGCCCATATACAAGAGAGCGACTGAATAAACTCTGGTACATTCACACAGTGAAGTACAAAGCAGCTATTAAAAAAAGTGAGGACGGATTCTCTGAGCTGTTACAGAATAATTCCCAAGATGTAATTAACAACAACAAATAAGAGCTAAATGCAAAGAGAACCTGCAGTACACCACATTTCATGTAATAAAGAAGGGATATAAGAAAATAAGAAAATACACATGTTCCTTCTAATTTATGCTAAAAGAAATACAGGAATGTAAGCCAGAAACTAATGAGATTACCCACAGGGCAGAGAGTAGGTGGGAAGATTGAGAGAAGGAGGAAAGAAGGAGATGAGAAATGTCCTCGGGAGTGAGGAAGTTTTTTGTACAATTCTGGTGTTTAAAACCATATAAATGTTTCACATACTTAAAAAAAATTTACAGAATTTTGGGGAATCCTAATAGAATGCAAATAATAGTAAATGAACCTAACTGTAATTAAGTATCATAACCACCCTGAGGGATTGGGAGAAAAAAAGAACTAATCTAAGTCACCTAAAATAAGTATTTTGACTAATATATTCTAAAGCTAAAGACAAAAGAGCTATACACAAACAGTGAGGTCTAGTTCATAAATCTCTTTCACAGCAAGTATTAGTTATCTATTATTGCATGAGAAATTGCTCCAAAACTTACTGGCTTTAAACAACGAACACTTATCTCACAGATTCTATAGATAAGGAATCCAGGGCTAGCTTAGCTTTGGTGCCTCTTAATCAAAGTCTTTCCAAAGTCTTCCACCATGGCATGGGCCAGGCCTGCAGTCATCACAAGTTTAAGGGAGCATGTGCTTCAAACCTCATTCATATGGCTGTTGGTAGCTGTCAAGTCCTCCCTGACTACTGACGGGGGACATCAGCTCCTTGCTATGTGAGTCTGCTTTTAGAATTACTCAAAACATGGCAGCTTGCTTTCCCCAGAGTGAGAGTTCTAAGAGTGAGAACAAGAGAGGGAAAATGAGACAGAAGTCACAGTACTTTTGTAACATAATTTTGGAAATGACTATTATCACTTTTGCCAATGTCTTTTTTGTTATAAGTCACTCTACGTAGCCCCACAGGCAAGGAGAGGAGATAGACTGCCTATCACAGTCTGTCTTCTAGCCCACAATTCGTGTCCCTTCTACATGCAAAAATATACTCACCTTCTCCCAAGGGCAGTTTTGCAATTCTGAAACTACTTTATATATACTTTAGATCTGAGCAAATAAGTCATTAAACTGTAGATAATGAAAGCCAGGTTTCTTACTGCCAAAGAAAGGAAATATAAATAAGGAAAGAAGGAAGGCTAGCTTTAACCCTGTGTGCCGTTGGACTGCAATCTGAGGTATTATTATTATTATTTATTTTTTTAAAAAATATTTTATTTATTTACTTGACACAGAGAGAGATCACAAGTAGGCAGAGAGACAGGAGAAGCAGGCTCCCTGCCGAGCAGAGAGCTGGATGTGGGACTTGATCCCAGGACCCTGAGATCATGACCTGAGCTGAAGGTAGAGGCTTTAACCCACTGAGCCACCCAGGTGCCCCAATCTGAGGTATTATTATGGTGTCATTTTTTTCCTTTTTTTTTTTAAATTTAAATTCAATTAGCGAACATATCATTAGTTTTTGGTGTAGTGTTCAATGACTCATTAGTTGCATATAACATCCAGTGCTCATCATATCACATGCCCAGGAGTCAAGATTCTTTCATGGTTTGTTTCCCTCTCTGATTTCTTCCCATTCAGCTTTTCCTCCCTTCCCCCATGATCTTCTGTGCTATTTCTTATATTCATGTTTTGTAACATAAATAGAGCTACAGACAGGCGGATAGATACAGATGTGTATATTCGTATATACGTATTTCTTAGATCTGTTTGTTGAGAGGACCCAGAATTAAAGATAACCAACCAGTAGCACTGAGCACATCTAGTTTCCAGCTCTTGGTTTCTTAATGTCAGTTGCTAATAAATCAGTCTCCAAGGAACCAGGACTCTACAAAGAAACGGATGATTCCAGAGCTGAGACAAAGAAAATACAAGATGAACTTGGAATGAATTGTGGTACAAGAAAGTAAAGTGCTCAAAAATTAATGAGGGTACATCAAAAGAACAGAGGAGCCAACATGAAGAAGCTCCCAGTGCCCAAATCCGGACAACTGGAGGAACAATACAATGACTGCAATGGATTATAACCCATAGAATAAAATAAATATCCCTAAATTGTAAGTTAAGAAATTAATAACTGGGGGAGAAGGTACAGCACAGAAAAATCACCTTACACACACAAAAAAAATCATGATTTGGCAATACCACAATGATTACTAGAGGCAAGAATCATCAGATGCTAAAAGTAGTGGGTAAAATATAATGAAAGAACAAAATATTTACATACCCTTTTGTATTTTCCAGTAGGATACTTATTAAATTACAAAAGGAAAAATAACCTTAAAGTACATAAACTGGGTCAACATCTCCTTAACCAAGTGATCAAAATTAATGTGACCAGTAATGAGAAATGTAGAAATTTTGATATACAGTATGAAAAAAGACACAACAACATTTCTGAGATATTCTTGCCAAAAAAGCATTAGTTAGAGGAAATATTAGTCAATCCTACATTTAAGGACATTCTATAAAATAACTGGCCAGTACTCTTCAAAAGTGTCATGGTAAAAAAAAAAAAAAAAAAAAAAAAAAAAGAGTGTCATGGTCACAAAAGACAAAGAAAAACCAAGGGGTGTTCTAGATTAAAGAGACCAAGGAAACGTTAAAAGCAATCTAGGATTCTAGGTTGGGTCTGAATCAGAAAAAGGACAGTAGGAATTTTCCAAATACGAACATTTTATATAACTACTGTAGAATCATCAAAGTTCAGAAATGACTGTTGATAAAATACTATTACTAACTTACAGAACTTATTTAAATTTTGCTAATTATCCTCCTAACATCAAAGAGCAAAGGCACAGAAAAAAGTTAAGCTGAATCCAAAACCAGATTTTCTGATTAAAGTCCAGGGTTCCTTCAAATGTCATATAAATTTAGTTTTTATGTATAAGGATAAGTCAATTTCATTTAATAATTTTAATAAGACATTTAAGAATGAATTAAATAAGAATTTTCAATATTTACTCATTACCTTTAAATCATGGCATACTAGACAGATGATATTATAATAGTCAAAAATTTTTAATATAGTAACTAAAATAATCAAATATACAAGAAGACTAATTGAAATACTGAGTAACATGGTATGTATGGCATTAGATAAAATATGATTATCTCCAAAAGCAATTTAAGCTATTTCAGATTACTGGGTTTTTTTTTAAACCAATAATGGACGGTAGTCTGGGAATGACTAAAAACCGTCCTCTTTGGAGAGGCAATGGAGTTGGCAAGGGGACAGAGAGAAAGGGAGTAAGAAAGAAGGGTATACTGGTGGGGATCAGAAGAGAAAAGGAGAAAAAGAGTTAAGTAGATAGAAAGGAAGAGAGATGTAAATCACATAGGTACAAAGCCTTTGGCTCTTTCTGAATCCTTCCAATAGCATATCTTTACAACATGCTACTGACATTAGGAATCCCCCTTGTGCTACAGTGAATCCTTCTTTCCCCAGACCAGGAAAATATATCAGAAAGACCCTAAGGAGAAAGTTAAATCCAGGAACTAAACAGTGATCTTATGATGCACAGTCCTGTCTTAATTGAAATTTCATTATCCTCAGCAGGAGATATAAATATGTCAGAATTTTATAAGAACACCATAAGTTTTTATTTATTTTTTTGAAGGGGTTATGTATCTTCTCTGAAAACATCTCTTTCTACCTGCCTTGACTGATCTTGTAACAACCGTGGATTTTGTCTATATCAAAGGCTCCTCTCACTGCTTTCAGCAAAAAAAGAGGAATGGAATGATCTGTATGAACAGTCTCAGGAAGGTGACTTCCACTTTTCCGTGGAAGAAACAAGGCACTTCTGTATACCTAAAAGGGTAGCATTAACATTAACATTTTAGATTACCCACATTCATGATGGGAATACCTCGAAACAAGGAAAAAAAAGACCATTTCTTCTATTGTCAGAATATGGATCTGGTGAGAGGCTGGCTCTCTGCAAATGTTTGAAAATCATGTGTCTTAAGGACTTAGATTTGACAAAAAGATATAAAAATTAAAAAAAAGAAATTCTCTTAGAATAAAATATAAATAAACTTGAGAGACAAAGAACTTCCAAAAATTAAAAATAATAACTTTACAAAGAACAGAAATTTTCCTAACCAAAGAAATTATCTGAGTGAAGATGCATTCATGTGTAGCACTTATCATATTTGGCACACATAGTTTATACATTTACATAGATTTTCATATTGAAGTAGCAAATATCTTCTATTTTACAGATGTACCCAAACTGACAAAATACTTAAGATAAAAAAGAGTTTATCAAAGGTAATTACAATTAAAAGCACTATTGTTGCTTTTAAATTATTATCTGTTGTCACTTAAAGAAGAATCAATGGCTATTAGATTAAAATTGATTTAACAATGTAAACAATAAATACCAACAAAATCCCTACACCACCCACCAGATGGGTAAACAGAACAGAAAAATCTAACCTATTCCATCTGGTTCGGTAAAAATATTTTAAGAGTTTACTTATAAGGAGACACAGTCATTAGTCAGGTTTAGAAAACATGGGCTCAAATACCTAAAGCCAATTTTACATTTCTTTCAAAATGTCCTGACACATTCTTCCAAAGTAGAGTTCCTGTTTTGGTTGCGTATCACTGTCCTAAGGAGATTGAAGAGCTACTCAACAACACCACAACCACATCAACAAACTGCAGAATTATGATCACTGTTTAGTGACTCATTCTTTGATAAAATAGATACATTTTTTTTTTAAAGTCAAATCATCACTTAGGAAAGAGTAATTTTAGTTTTCCTGGTCTATATTAGACATTTTTAATATGGCGAATCCTATGTAGGGTCAAGAGGTTTAAAATGGACTTCCCAGCAAGATAATGTATAAATAAAATGGGAAAATTGCCAGCAAAAGGACTGATGAAGCAGAGTAATATATAATCTTTATAAATAGAAATCATCTGTGAGGCTCAAAATACTAGGTATATGAGAGTGAGTTTTATCTAAAATGTTATCATTCTTAATCTGTCTCAAATAATTAAACTGAATTCTTCTGCCCGATTTTCAAGCTGTATTTTATTATTTAAACTATCTTAAAGTGCATTGTATGGGTGACGGGACGTTTCACAGTGGAATTAAGTGGTAATTTTTGACAAAGCAGTTATTATCATGAGATAATTGACCTTATTTGAGAGTTAAGCATCCTGAGGCAAAGTTGAGTGTACTTAATCCTGGCAGGTTAATTATCTAGTGATTATGGAGCCTTGAAAGGTATTACTCTTAAGAACCATTTGCAAAATGACACTATTCAAAAAAAACTTCTTAATTTAATAAAAATGAAAAACAAGAATAATCAAGTTCTTTAGTCATGTATTGCTAGATAATGACTACAAAGCAGCTTGCATTAGCAGGCATCAATGGATATAATTACCTGCATGTAGAAAGTTCTTTATTAAGCTGATTACACGTGGTTCCAGCTAACAAATGTCTGTTGCTGAAGGGAAATATTTTAAACTTTGACAATGTCAAAAAATAAAAGAAAAATACAATATCACATTTAATGAAGTTCTATACTAGAGTAATTTCAAAACTACCTTAACAAGAAATTGTTAAATTCAGGCATGCTGTTTAAAAGTACAAAATGCAGCATAACAGGGCACCAAAACATTTTGAGGTAAAGAGAAATTTGTTTCTATGCCTTTCTGAATGTCAGTTAAAAGTAAACCACGCAGGGGCGCCTGGGTGGCTCAGGGGGTTAAAGCCTCTGCCTTCGGCTCGGGTCATGGTCCCAGTGTCCTGAGATCGAGCCCAGCATCGGGCTCTCTGCTCAGCAGGAAGCCTGCTTCCTCCTCTCTCTCTCTCTGCCTGCCTCTCTGCCTACTTGTGATCTCTATCTGTCAAATAAATAAATAAAATCTTAAAAAAAAAAAAAGTAAACCACGCAAATCAAAATCACAAAGAGATGTTACTTCACATTCATTAGGATGGCTACTGTCAAAAAAAGGGGAAAATTCTGTTAGGAAGGATACAGAAAAACTGGAACTACTATGCTTTGCTGGTGGGAATGGAAATGGGGCAGCTGTGGTGGAAAAGAATTTGGTGGTTCCTCAAAAAGTTAAACACAGAATTACGATCATACAATCTGCCAATTCCACTTCTAGGTAAATACCTAAAAGTCCTGAAAGCAGGTACTCGAACACATGCTTGTACAGCAGTGTTCACAGCAGCATGATTCACAAAAACCAAAAGGCAAAAATAAACGGAATGTCTATTAACAGATGACTGAATAAACAAAGACAAAAGTCTGATACATGTTCTATGGATAAACACGGAAAACATTAAGTAAAGGTGAAATAACAAAAACATAACTGTTGTATGATCCTACTTAAAAGAGGAACCTAGAATAGGCAAATTTAGAGATAATATAATAGTGGTTATCAGATATGTGGGGAGTTGTTTAATATGTACAGAGCTTCTGCTTGGGATGATGAAAGGTTCAGAAAATGGATAGTGATGCTGGTTGCACAACAGTGTGGGTGTATTTAATGCTACTGAATTGTACACTTAAAAATGGTAAATTTTCTGTTGTGTGCTTTTTACCACAATGAAAGAAAAGAAAGAAAAAAGTAAATTTTATCACTTAATAACTATACTTTGTTTTTAGCATGTTAATGCAGCAACGGATTCCTGTGGACATTTCTACTTTGTGTCTGGATTGCCTAACCAAATATTTTCAGACATTCCCTGGAGAAGAACATCATTTTCCTTGCACAAATCAGATAAAAGAAATAGGATGAGACATGGGAAAAAAGTAGCTTAAAAGTTACTACAGTTGAGCCTGTAACATTAACAATGAAAAAAGAATAGTTACCTAAAATTAAATATGGTAGGCATTTTATTTTAGGTTTCAGAACAAGGGCTTTGCTGATTTAGAATAAAACTGGTCAGTGTTACTGAATATTAGAATATGTGAGAAAATGAATCCTTAGGTTTTTAAAAAAACATTTTAAGTTCTAAGGAAAAAATTAAGAATCATTTAGTATTTTTATATAATCCCCTTACTTTACACATCAGGAAATTAAAGGAATAGTAGTTGACTAATAAATCAACAAGTTGGTTAAAATAAGGAAAAATTTATATATTTTATTTATTTATAAATATATATCATTTGCTAATATTTAAAGTAGGGTTAAAACTTTGCATGTGTATCTGCTAACTGATATTCTATAATCTTTCTTATAGAACCAAACCCGTAATTCGTAGTTTCTGATTTCCAGTTTAAGTTTCTTCAAACCAGAGTGAAAATTTGTAGATATTTATAAAGCTACTCCCAAGTGGTACGTATTTACAGCTTTTTGCTTCTTTTAATATTTTATAATTTTCATGCCATTGTCTAATTCAAGAGCAACTTTTTAAAGCAATTTATTGAATTTTGTACCCTGATTTAACTCATTAAGCAAGTCCTCATTTCATTTGTACTCACATTTTATCAGATTATATAATAACTAAATAATAATGAAGACAAGCTGCATTAAAAATGTTTACGGGCAAATAAATTGACTTTTTGTAAACAAAGAACATTGTGGGAAGAGAAGGTGGTCTACCAAAGAATAGCCTAATACCCACGAGTTCTCCCTCATTTACCTGTAACTACTCGTTATGTTTTACCAAGGGAATGATGTGTGCATGTTATCTAAGCAAGCTAGTTAGGTAAAACTTAATTAAATGGAGGAATAAGATCAGCATTCCTAACAACACTATCAGTACCACCTAACATACACTGAGTACCTTCTACAAGTAAAGCTGAAACTTTAAATGCATTAGAAAATTAGCCACAGATTGTGTATATTAAATAATTTTTTTATGATTTTATTTATTTACTTGAGAGAGAGAGAGAGAACATGAGTGTGCAAGAGCGCAGACTGGGGTGGGCGAAAGGGAGACTCCCCACTGAGCAGGGAGCCTGACGCTGGGCTCAACTTGCTCCCAGGGCCCCTGGGATCATGACCCAAGCTGAGGGCAGGTACTTAACCCACTGAGCCACTCAGGTGCCCCTAAATGATGGTTTTTGTGGAAAACATTTGTAACTTTAAAGCATTACTCAGTGGTGGGGTATGATAAGTTTTAATAGTCTATGAGATTAAAACAAAACTCAAGACTATCACTTCTCCTTTGGCTTGATAATACCATTGAAATACAAGGAAATTTTTCATAGAAATAACAAATTTGATACAGGGTCAATAAAAAAATTAATTGGTACTTAATTCATTTTGACATTGATTCTTTGGAACTTATTATGTGAGTGACTTGATTAATTTTTACTACTTTTAAATTTCTATAAATAGAACCACACAGTATATATTTTTTAAAAATTCTGATATAATTTTTGAGACATAATTATCATATTATAATCTGCACAAATTCAAAGTGAATAAGTAGATAGGTGTTGACACATGGATCAAGTCCTGAAACCATAACCACAATCAAGGTAAGGAACATATCCATTACTTCCAACATTTTCCTAACGTCTGTTTGTGTGATCATTGCCTTACAGTACATATCTATCCCTAGGCAACCATGGATCTACTCTGTCACTACAGATTAGTTTCAATTTTCTAGAATTTAAGTAGAATCAAACAGAGTGAACTATTGCCTGGCATCTCATCTTTCACTCAGCATATATATTCCAAGATTCATCTATGTAGGTGTATGTATAAATAGTTCACTTCTTTTATAGTTGAGTAGTATTCTACTGTATGGATACCTAACAATTTGTTTATCCAGTCACCAGTTGATGGACATTTGGATTCTTTCCAGACATTGGATATTACAATTAAAACTGCTATGAGCATTTGTGTATGTCTTTGTATGAACATACGCGTTCATTTCTCTTGGGTAAACACCTACAAGGGAATAGCAAGGTCATATGGTGGTTGTATATATAACTTTCTAAGAAACTGGAGAACTATTTTCAAAGCATTTGTACTATATTGTTTTCTCACCAGGATATGACAGTTCTAACTCTATACTTTGCCAATATTTGCCAGGGTCACACTTTTTAATTTTGGACACTCAAAGAACTATACAGTTGTATGGGCTGAAGTTTGCTTTTTTGGATATGGATATTCAAAAAAGCATGATTTGTTAAAAGGACTATTCGGGCACCTGGGTGGCTTAGTCGGTTAAGTGTCTGCCTTCGGCTCAAGTCATGACCCCAGGGTCCTGGGACCGAGCCCCATATTGGGCTCCTTACTCATCAGGAAGCCTGCTTCTCCCACTCCCTCTGTTTGTATTCCCTCTCTCGCTGTGCTGCTCTCTGTTAAATAAATAAAATCTTAAAAAAAAAAAAAACAACAACAAAAAACTATTCCCCATGGAATGACCTCTGAAACTTTCTTGAAAACTCAATTATGGGTCTATTTATGGACTATCCCTTTCGTTACATGATCTATTTGTCTATCTTTAGGCTCATGACACATTGTATAGCTTTATATTAAGTCTTGAAATCATGTAGTAGTAAAGGTCCTCTGATTTTTTTTTTTTTCTTTCAAAGTTGGCCTGGCTGGTCTAGTCTAGTCCAGGACTTTTCCATATGAATTTTAGAATAAGTTTGATGACTTCTACTGAAAAAAAAACTGCTGGGATTTTGATTAAATTATGTACATACACCAATTTGAGAACTGACACTTAACAACAGTCTTAAAATCCATGAACATGCTATTTCTTTCCATTTAATTCTTCATTTGCTTTCTCAACAGGTTTTGTAGTGTTTAGTATACATACACTTTGCACATCTTTTCTCAGATTTATTCCAAAGTCATACATTTTTATGATATCAGAAATAATATTTTTATTTTTTATTTATTTTTTAGTTTTATTTAAATAATCTCTACACCCATGTGGGGCTTGAACTCACAACCCTGAGATCAAGAGTAACATGCTCCTCCAACTGAGTCAGCCAGGAGCCCTGGTATCAGAAACAGTATCATAAAAATTAATTAATTAATTGATTGTTATTTATTTATTTCTCTCAGGGAGACAGAAAATTCCAAGCAGACTACCTGCTGAGCACAGAGCCTGATGCAGGACTCTATTCCATGACCCTGAGATCATGACCTGAGTTGAAATCAAGAGCTGGACGCTTGACTGACTGAGCCCCCAGGCATCCCAGAAATAGTATTTTTAAATATCAATTTCTTAGTGTTTGCTGTTAATATATAAAAGTAAAATTGGTTTTTGTATGTTTATCTTGTATCCCACAACCTTGCTAAACTCCCTTAGTTGTAATAGCTTTCTGCAGATTTTATAGAATTAAAAAAAAACCACAATGGTGTTTGATAACATAATTTTACTTCTTCCATTCTAATCTGGATTTTTTTATGCCTTACTGGCACTGCGCAATGTTGAATAGAATTGGAGAGTTTTGTTTTGTTTCTCTTATAAGGAAAATATTCAGTCTTTCATCACTAAGTATGATGTTAGCTGTATATTATTTGTGAATGTCCTTTGTTGGATTGAAGAAGTTTTCTATTACTATTTTGAAGGCTTTTATCAGGAGAGGATGCTGGATTTCATCAAATCTGTCTCTATTCAGAAGATTATGTTTTCTTAGTTTTATTAAGGTGGATTATATTGATTGATTTCTGCATTCCTGGTCATGGTGATTATCCTTTCCATATATTGTTGTGTTTGATTTGCTAAAATTATCTTAAGAATTTTTGCATTTATTTTTATAAGGGATATTAGTCTGTAGCTTTTTAATTCTTTGTTTGATTTTTGGTACTACTTCTTCTTCAATAGTTTGGGATAGTTTGTATTGAACTGTTACTATTTCTTCCTTAAATTTGTGCCAGAATTCAACACAGCAGCAATCTGGTGCTTGGACTTCCTTTGTGGGAAAGGTTTTAAGTAAAAATTCAATTTCTTTAATAGGTAACCTGAATAGCCCTATTTCTATTTCTTCTTGAGTGTGCTTTGGTACTGTATGTTTTTCAAGGAATTTATCCATTACATACAGGCTGTCAATTATACTGGAATAACATCGTTAGGAGAAGAACCACAGTATCTTCTACTCTAGTCTAATTTGCCCCATTAGCGTTCTGAGTACTCTATCTGGAGCCCCGTGAATTATGAGGTTATTCACTCTGGCTCACAGAACAAGAATGATTACAGGTTCCACATGCACTCTGAAGATTAGTCCCTCTAATCTTTTCAGGTGGTTCTCAGCCTTCACTAGTTTCCTGACAAATATGCACTGATTAGTTCTCAGCTGAAGATTTGGGTGGGACTCTGCAAATCTGTGTTGTCTGTCTATGCAGCTCTTTTCTCTCTGGTACTCTGACTTGCAAACTCCAGCTGTCCAGCTGTTAGATTTCCTGAATTTTTAGCTCCCATCTCCTCAGTTCAAAAAAGACTACCAAGGGGCGCCTGGGTGGCTCAGTGGGTTAAGCCTCTGCCTTCGGCTCAGGTCATGATCTCAGGGTCCTGAGATCGAGCCCCGCATCAGGCTCTCTGCTTGGCGGGGAGCCTGCTTCCCCCTCTTTCTCTGCCTGCCTCTCTGCCTACTTGTGATTTCTCTCTCTCTCTCCCTGTCAAATAAATAAAATCTTAAAAAAAGACTACCAAGAGGGTCTCCCTCTTTGTGCTGTGGCCTGACAAAGGGAGAGATTCCAGGACCTGGGATCATGACATGAGCCAAAGGCAGATGCTTAATGGATGGAGCCAACCAGGTGCCCCAATAAGCACAGATTTGATTTTTGTTTGGGGGGTGAGGGGCAGAAAGAAACATAAAACCATCATATATGTTTTCTCTGAGGAATATATTTTACACTTCATTGCATTTTAAGATTTTATTTATTTATTGGGGCGCCTGGGTGGCTCAGTGGATTGGAGCCTCTGCCTTCGGCTCAGGTCATGATCCCAGAGTCCTGGGATCGAGCCCCACATAGGGCTCTCTGCTTGGCGGGGAGCCTGCTTCCACCTCTCTCTCTCTGCCTGCCTCCCTGCCTACTTGTGATCTCTGTCTGTCAAATAAATAAATAAAATCTTAAAAAAAAAGATTTTATTTATTTATGTATTTGTCAGAGAGAGAGAGAGAGAGAGCGAGCACAAGCATGCAGAGAGAGAAGCAGGCTCCCCGCTGAGCAAGGAGCCCGATGTGGGACTTGATCCCAGGACCCTGGGATCATGACCTGAGCCGAAGGCAGTGGCTTAACCAACTGAGCCACCCAGGCATCCCTCCATTGCGTTTTAGAAATAAAAGTCCCTTCTTCTCATGGACCTAAAGATAGTTGATGATTACTAAAGTATTCAAGGAGAACAATGAGAGATGATATTAAAGAAAACAATGCCACAGTTGCTTTTTATATTCAATATGCAATCATTTACATTTATCCTTATTAAATTTCACCACTCAACTGATATTTCCAGCCTATTAAAGTTTCAAAAGTCTCATTTTGACATCAACTTACTTGATATTTGTTAAAGTATTGAATTATTTGCGTTCTCTGCATTTGCATTATCTGCAAATACAGCTTTATCTGAATCACTGATAGCTGAGCAAAGTTCAGAGTAAACACTGAAGCATAGCACTAGAAAACTATTTAATTATCAGCAGAAATTTTGAGACTGGTTCAACAAAATACCAAATACATCTAACTGCCCTGTATCTAATATTTATTATCCTATAATCCATATCATGACAGATGGTCTCAAATATACTATACATCCATTGTTTACTGGTCTGCCATAATAGGTACTACATATCTACTGAAACAAATTCAAATGAATACTAATTACACCAACAAAGTAAAAAGCTATCCTGACGTGACTTGTAGCTTATAATTTTATATCTTTCTCTTCTAGGTGGGGAAAAACGATTTCTTTAATTATCTATACTATATATAGATTATAATAGCATAATATCTTTACTATTCTATAAGTTCTAGTCTAACTTTACTGGTTTGTAGAATCAATCATTTCAACAATGTGGCAAAATATATATAAGACAAAATTTTACCATTTTAAGTGTTCAATTCAGTGACATTAACTACATTCATAATGTTGTGCAACATCACCATTATCCATTTCCAGACTTTTTTTGTTATCCCAAATAGAAGCTTTGTACCCATTAAGCATAACTGCCAATTCCCTCTTTCCTGCAGGGCCTAGTAACCATTATTCGACTGTCTGTCTCTATGAATTTAACTATTCTGGGCACCTCATGTAAGTGGAGTCCTTATAGGAAAATCCAGAAGTTGTGTATGGCTTATTTCACTTAACGTAATATTTGCAAAATTTATTCATCTTGTATTATGTATCAGGGCTTCATTTCTTTTTAAGGCTGAATAATATTTCATTTTACGTACGTACCAAATTTTATCTATTCATTTGGCTATTGGAAATAATGCTGCCATAAATATTGGCGTACAAGTATTTGAGTCCCTGCTTTCAGGACTTCTGGATATATACCAATTAGGAGAACCGCTGGATGATATGGTAATAATTGTTTGACATTTTGAGGAACCACCAAATTGTTTTCCACAGCAGCAGCACCATTTTACCTTCCAATCACCAATGCAAAAGGGTTTCAATTTCACAACCTCCTTGGCAATACTTTTTTTCCCCTCTAAATTTTTAAAAACCACCATCCTAAGGTGTATCAAGTGGTATCTCATTTTGGTTTTTAAATGCATTTCAGTAATGATTAGTGATGGTAAGCATCTTTTCATGTGCTTATTAGCCAATTATATATCTTCTTTGGAGAAATGTTTATCGAAGTCCTTTGACAATTTATGAACTGGGTTGTTTCCTTATTGAGATATATATTCTGGATGTTAATCCCTTATCAGATACATCATTTGCAAATACTTCCTCTCACTCTGTGGGCTTTCTTTCTTTTTTTAAAGATTTTAATAATTTATTTGAGAGACCATGAGAGAGGAGAAGGTCAGAGGGAGAAGCAGACTCCCTGTGGAGCTGGGAGCCCGATGTGGGCCTCAATCCTGGGACTCCGGGATCATGACTTGAGCTGAAGGCAGTTGCTTATCCTACTGAGCCACCCAGGTACCCACTCCATGGCCTTTCAATTTATTATTTTTTAAAGTTTTATTTAAATTCCCATCATTTAACATACAGTGTAATATTAGTTTCACGTGTGCATTATATAGTGATTCAACACTTCATAGAATGAATTGGAAATTTTCCTTCCTTTTCTGCTTTTTTGAATAGTTTGAGAAGAATAGGTATTAATTTTTCATTAGCTTTTATTTTTTTTAAAGATTTTATTTATTTATTTGACAGAGAGAGAGAGAGAATGAGACAACAAGCAGGGGAAGGGACAGAGGGAAAACCAGGCTCTCCACCAAGCAGGGAGCCTTAAATGGGGCTCGATTCCAGGACCCAGGGATCATGCCAAGCTAAATGCAGACACTTAACCACTGAGCCACTCAGGCACCCCTTAACTTTTCTTTAAATGTTTAGTAAAATTTGCCTGTGAAGCCATCTGGTCCTGGACTTGTTTGTTGGAAGATTTTTTTTTTTTTAAGATTTTATTTATTTATTTTTTGACAGACAAAGATCACAAGTAGGCAGAGAGGCAGAAAGAGAGAGAGGAGGAAGCAGGCTCCCTGCTGAGCAGAGGGCCTGATGTGGGGCTTGATCCCGAAGGCAGAGGCTTTAACCCACTGAGCCATCCAGGCACCCCTGTTGGAAGTTTTTTGATTACTGATGCAGTTTCCTTGCTTGTTATGGGTCTGTTCAAGTCTTCTACTTCTTCCTGTTTCAGTTTGGTAGTTTATATGTTTCTAAGAATTTATCCCCTTCTTTAAGGTTGTTCAATTTGTTGGCATATAGTTTTTCATCATATCCTAATTGTTTGTATTTCTGTGGTGTTGGCTGTTATTTCTCATTTGTGATTTTTTTATTCACGTCCTTTCTCTCTCCTTTTTGATAAGCTTGACTAGAGGTTTATCAATTTTATTAATTTTTTTCCAAAGAACCAGCTCCTGAGCTGTTCTTTTTTTTTTTAAGTTTCTATATCATTTACTTCTCTTCTAACCTTTATTATTTCCTTCCTTCTGCTGGCTTTAAGCTTTACTTTTTTGATAGTGTCCTTTGATGCACAAAAGTTTTTAATATTGATCAAGTCCAATTCTTTTTTCTTGTTCTTGCTGAGCATTTGGAGTTTTTTTTTTTTGTTTTTTTTTGTTTTTTTAAGTGAAGACCATTTTCATATCATCAGCATTTTCTGCAAACCCAATAATCTGTACCTCTGTTTTTTTCTATTCTTCTAAATCTATGCCAAACTTCTAGAATTATTCTCTGGTTCTATACATGCTTTCCACCTTTTTTTACACATGTTTAGTGGATGTGAGTTTTTTTTTTTTTAGATTTTTCAAATTTATCTTGAGAGAAAGCACACGTGCACACACAAGTAGGGGGAGGGGCAGAGGGAGATGGAAAATCTCCAGCAGACTGTGCTGAGCGTGGTGCCCCATTTGGGCTCTATCTCACAAACCTGAGATCATGACCTGAGCTGAAACCAAGAGTCAGATACTTAACAGACTGAGCCATGCACACACCCAAATGTGAACTCTAATTAGAGAATTTTCTGTGTGTTCTGCAATGTTTTGTTTTTAAGACTCCTCCCCATTTTCTTCCTAATTGTGGTCATTTGATATTATAAAGTCACAGCTGAAGTTTTGATGGTATTCAATTCTCTCAAGTTATCTCTAATTCTAAAGTCTCATTCTCTGGAATGATACTTATCTTTTTAAAAGTTTTAAAGATTTGTCTTTTTTTTTTTTTTTTTAAGATTTTACTTATTTATTTGACAGAGCGAGAGGGAACACAAGCAGAGGGAGTGGGAGAGGGAGAAGCAGGCTTCCCACTGAACAGGCAGCCTGATGGGGGGCTCGATCCCAGGACCCCAGGATCATGAACTGAGCCAAAGCCAGACGCTTAACGACTGAGCCACCCAGGTGCCCCCCAAATTTGTCTTTTTAAAGTACAGAGCATATATTTAAGTATTGCTGTTTGATATTTCCTGACTACAAAGAACTCTGAGTTCAAATATCAACTTCTCCTACGGATTCTTAGAACAACATACTGATGACCAATTCGTTCATGTTATTTTAAAAGGTCAGATTAGCACTTTTACTAGTTACTTCCTTTTTCCTTCAGAAAATAAAACCAGCAATAAAGGAAATGTGAAATGTAAATTTTAATCAAATGAGACTTCTAGCAGATACTCAGTAGTTCAAGGCCATTACCACTATTTCTTGCCATTATGTCAGTTTGTAAATCATCAAGAATGTAGCATTTCCTTCAAAGTGTCTTTGAAGATATTCATACCATATTATTTCTACAAATCACAGAGGTGATCTCATAAATTATGTTGAGGTTAAATTTATGTTATTCTATTCAGACAACACAGTTATCTTATTTGGATACAAAATCTGTGAGCATAATCAAACTGTGTTATAATGATATAATTTGAATCAAAATGGACTTCTGGGAGAGTACAACATGTTCACTTTACACATAAAGACCCTAAGAATCATGAAAGTAAGGGATACTGCTAAAGTCACAAAAAGATATACTGAAGGTATTTTTTTTTTCTGTTTCATGGATGTTTAATGTCTACAGGTTAAACAGAAGCTATAAATACTATGTGAGCAAAAAAATTACTTTCCACTAATTTAGAATAAAAGAAAGTATAATCTTGGTAAAAATGAAAAGCTGTGAAAGTTTTAACAAACCCCATTTTATCACCTTCAAATACAGCATACAAATATTAGCAAAAATCATATTAATAAACAAATTTAATACAAATTATAATACACCAATATCTACTCAAAATTTAGGCTCACACTTTTTATAGTTAAATTCATAAAACATTAATTTTAGACCAAAGGCCCCTTACCTTATTAATCCATGAAAATTTCAGGGGAAAACATTTAACTGGTCAGAAGACAAATCAGTTGATATGAAAGGATAAGGTGACAGGTTGATTGAAAAGGGTGACAGAAATGACTTTTTTCTTGATTCTAGTCATGGCTACATGTCAGGCATGCATTTGCAAAAGCTCACAGAAATGTACATTAAAAAGAGTTAATTTTACTTTATGCAAATTATAAACCTCAATAATCTAACATTTTAAAAAACCAATTTTTTTTAATTTGAAAGAAAGGTAGTATATACTGAAGGAAATACGAAAAATATTGAATCAGAGGTCCAAACTGAGGCAGCTTTGTTTTGTAATTTTCAATTATATTTATGCAAATATTTCAGTTTTTATCTCTAAACTTACACATAAACCAAAAAAACAACCCCCAACCCAAAAAAAAAAAACAGAAAAAGACCACTTTTTTTTTTAAAAAAGTAACTCACCGTCTCATTTCCAAAAAGTATGTCAATATAAGGCATAACTTTCATCAATGATTCCTTGTAGAACTGACTAATAAATGGTGCAGACAAATTCAAAGTGAAAATTCTGTTGTTTTCAGAAGCATGTTTAGCCACTTTTAATACCGACTCTGGGGAAACTGTAAGAAAAAAGCCCTGGATAAAGAAAAAAAGGAGAGGAAATTAAAAATGCCATCTCCACAGAGTCATTCTTGGTCGGAATAAAAGATACCTATAAAAAATGCAAACATCTATATAATACAAACTTTAAAATACAATTATAAAATGCAAGGGAGAAAACAGCAGCATTTGATTAGAAGAAAAATCTATCATATGAGTACAATATACTTGGTATGTGCCATTATGCTAGAGTATAACACATTACTTATTTCATATTAGATTTGTATACTCAACACTGAAAGAATTCTGGGAATCCACATAAGAAAAAAATATTTCAAAGGTCTCATTTAAGACAATAATTACATTTAAATTACGGAAATAGTAATGAAGTCAGATTGGATCTTTTTATCTTCTTATAAATAGTTTGGATTCTTAAAAGGGACATACTATTTATTAAAAAGTGAAATTAGTTTAGAAATGAAATTAGTTCATTAAAATCATAGCTTGTTAACTTATGCCTAAAATGAATTTAGAAAGATTCTGAGTTGAAATTTTCAAATACTGAGAAAATAATTCAGTGATAATAAAAAATATTAATTAAAATTTTATGTCAGGAAAGGTGTATTTTAAAACGCTCTTTATCTATATCTTAAAAGTGTTAATAAAAGCCTTTTAAAAATAGATTTATGCCTTCTAGATAAAAGTATAAGCAAGGACATGGATGCTTACATAGGAAATTGATTTGAATGGTGCACAAGAGAGTGAAGGAGTACACAAAGAGCAAAAGAAGTTAAAGTCGGAAAGGACAGTTAAGTCAAGAATGCAAAAGGTCTTGAGTGGCAGGTGAGGAGTTGATTAGGTGGGGTGGGAACACATGATGGATAATGAAGATTTCTTTGAAAGAAAGGAATAACAACCTTTTATGAAAATTTAAAGAAAAGTTAATTTGGACAACAATAATTCAACAACAGTCAAAGCAGAAAAGAAAAACATAAAGTAGAGAACAAGAGGAAGGCAAATGAGGACAGTAAGTGATGACAGAAATCCAACAGGGAAAGTTTTGAGAAGATATTTAAATGTACCCAATGCTATCAACAGATAGAGAAAGAATGAGCAAAACCCACTGGATTTGATGATTAAGAGAAAGTACTTATGGGATAAAGGTAGAACAAACAAACAAAAAAGTCAGCTGTTAAAGAATGAAAGAATGGTGAGAAAGTAGGGGTAAAGATTATAAATTATTTTGGAAGATTTATCAATAGAAAAATAATAGACTCATCTGAAATTTACTGAGCAATTATTGTGTTCCAGGCAATACACTAAAAAGCTTTTTATGTATATTAACCCAGTTGTTATCATTTTCCTTATACCAAACCTATGAGGTAGATACTGTTATTCTCTCTTTTTTTTTTAAAGATTTTATTTTATTTGACAGACAGAGATCACAAGTAGGCAGAGAGGCAGGCAGAGAGAGAGAGGAGGAAGCAGGCTCCCTGCCAAGCAGAGAGCCCAATGCGGGACTCGATCCCAGGACCCTGGGATCATGACCTGAGCCGAAAGCAGAGGCTTTAACCCACTGAGCCACCCAGGCGCCCCTGTTATTCTCATTTTTATCATGATAAAGGCAAAATGTCCCCCTGGGTCATACAGTTTATATTGTGATGGAGCTTAGATTCAAATGACGAGATATAATGCCCCTAGTTTGAATAGGTAATTGAAAAGAGAAGAGAAGAAAGATATTTTACTGGGGGAGAGGAGAGTTGTTTTTAAGAACAATGCTAAGTTGGAGTATTTTTGATCTTTAACAAGAAGGATCTACTGCAGAAAGAGAAGAATGAAGAAGCAAGACAGGGAGGATAATTAGAAAAAACAAGGAACCAAAGAAGTTAGGGCAGTGGGAACCAGCAGGAAAGAAGAATTAGCTTATAAACGGAAGAAATAACCTTGAAAATGTAAAGGAAATGTCTTTTAAAATGGTAAAAAGGGCTACTGAAACATTCAATTACAACTGAGGGACTACCACTTCCATCATGTAAACTTTAAAAGTTCTAAAAAGAAAAAAATATTTTTTTCTATTACTTTCAAATTGAATGTTAAAAGAATATTTAAAAAATTAACTATGAGGTAGGAGTCATGTATACTTGGACTTGCAGGGCTTATTGCCTTTATGAATTCTGAGATATTAAGAGAGAATTCTACATACAATTGTTTCTTATTGCTAATGAAATTCTAATAAAAATGGTTCCTTATTATAATGGCATAATATTTTCTAATTCTTTAAAAATCCCAATCCATTAATTCTTTACCAATTTTCAACTGTTCTAAAAGGTAACAAGTCTTAGTCTTAGGTAACATTATTTTTTAAATATTTTCACCTTACTTTTTTAACCAACTACCACGTCACTTGCAAACTATGAACATCCAAGCTGTTTCCTTTGCTATTTTTGTCACTTGGAGAATTAAAATGAACAGTTTATATAGCATCTTGTCTCCATAGTAATATGTATGTACTTGCTTTTTAGTCTTTCATTTAATGAGGAGTGTTTAAAGCTAACCTCCCTCCCATTTCTCCCCAAAGTGTTCCAGCATGAAATAAAAACCTCCCAGAGCTAGCATTCTGCCAGCTGTGGATTAACCACAGACAGCCACAGAATGGTCTACACAAATAGTAACCTGGTCAAATAATTAGGCTTCTCACCAACTTTGGACTGAAAATTTGATCTGTGCTAAAATACATCTGATTGTAATTTAAGGTACTGAACAGTATGCCCCTGGAGTCCAAATCTGGCCTCATTCCAAATGTGTGTATGTGTGTTTTACTTTAAAATGCAACATAAGAGTATTGTGATGTGGACAATATAACTTCCATTTTGTCAGTTTTACAAAGAATATATAAAAACTATCAGCTTTTAAATGAGGAAAATTCACAATTTAAATTCCATTTTTGAATAGTTTCTTGTTTTACTTTAAGTAAATATTTAGTATTTAAACAATTTAGGATTTGTGTTCCGTTATAGTGCAAAGACTTAAAATGGATGCCAACCATAATTTTTCTTCCTAGATTTATACCCTTTGCTAGGCCACATGTTCTAGACTGTATTATCACCAAAATAATAACAGTACCATTATAAATTTTTTTTAAAGTGTTAGGTTTGCAATAAAAACAGGCCAATAGTTTATATGGCTATAGTTTAGAAAAATACTCTATATAATCAACAAATTCTTGTGATTTTTCTAATTAGGGATTTCAGTCTATATGATAGTTAATCCTATGAGTCTTTGTCCCTTTGAGCACCCCAAAACAAAGCAGATTCTAACATTTAAGAGATCTGATAATATTAATCAGTATCGAGAGTGAGGCAAGACAATTTTATCTATTAAAATGATAAATAAAACAGAACAAGAAGGTAGGAAGAGGAGTGATGGGGAAAGACTAAGGCAGAGCCAAAGAACCATTTTTGCATAGCCAGACTTAATGCTTAGAAATCTCAAATACATGTGTTTGAACTGCACAGGTCGACTTATACATGGATTTTTTGGGAAAAAACAGCACAGACCTATAAATGTATTTTCTCTTCCTTATAATTTTCTTAATAACATTTTCTTTTCTCTAGCTTACTTTATTGTAATACATATTTAATAGACTGTTTATGTTATTGGTAAGGCTTCTGGGTAACAGTAGTTAACTACAATCAGTAGTTAAGTTTTGGATGAGTCAAAAGTTATATGCAGAGTTTTGACTGTGCAGGGTGTTGGTACCCCTAACCCCTGTGTTCTTCATGAATCAACTGTATATAAATTTGTCATCCAACTACTCTAATGGTTTCTTAGTGTAGTAGTTTGATTTTTTAAAAGATTTATTCATTTATTTATTTGACAGAAAGAGAGAGAGAGGGAGTGTGAGCACAGGCAAGGGGAGAGGGAGAAGCAGTTTCCCCGTTAAGCAGGGACCATGCGGGGCTTGATTCCAGACCCTGGGGGATCATGCCCCAAATGCAGACACTTAACTGAGACACCCAGGTGCTCCTCTTGGTGTAGTTTAAACGCTACACAGGAGGATGTAAGAAATTAAACTGCTTAATATACTAAAGGATTAAAAAAGGAATTGTTCTTGTTCTTTACCAGTATTTACTTTAATTCAGGAAAATGCTTTGGGGTTCTTTTTAATTGTCCCTACCTAAGAGCACAAATCCTTTTTATTATTTCCATTAACAATTATCTAAAGAATAGAGGTGTGTGCGTGTGCACACGTGCTCATCATATACATTGTAAATTCTAGGGATTTTTGGAACTATAAAAATAAAAGCAGACAAAAGACCATGAAAAATGTCTACAGTAAATATGACACAGGGTTAATATGTTTAGACTATAAAGAGCTTTAAAAATAGATGAAGAGGGGCGCCTGGGTGGCTCAGTGGGTTAAGCCGCTGCCTTCGGCTCAGGTCATGATCTCAGGGTCCTGGGATCGAGCCCCGCATCGGGCTCTCTGCTCGGCAGGGAGTCTGCTTCCCTCTCTCTCTCTGCCTGCCTCTCTGCCTACTTGTGATCTCTCTCTGTCAAATAAATAAAATAAAATCTTTAAAAAAAAATAGATGAAGAATTAAACAAACATGAGGACACCGAAGATAAATGAGCCAAGAACATGAAAACGCATTCCATTAAAAGTGAAAAAGAAATATCCATTAAAAGTGAAAAAGAAGAAGTAAATAAATATATAGACAACTATTCCTTCCTAGCAATTAAAGAAACAACATGGTGAATAAAGTTTCCTCAGTGATGAAGAAAGGTTGGCAAAATTCATACATTAATACTGTCGGTGTGAGTGCAACTGACACTGTTTCTCAGAAAATAATTTGAAAATACACATGAGGAAGCACAAACAAATATCTACTCTTTGATCCAATAATTCTATTTTGAGAGTCTACTTTAGGGAAATAATCTAAAATATGGGAAAATACTCATTCATGGACATATCAGTATACTATTTGTTTTACTCAAAACCTGGAAACAATGTAAATATTTAATGATTGACTATTTCTAATTTTTTTAAAAGATTTTATTTATTTATTTGACAGAGATCACAAGTAGGCAGAGAGGCAGGTAGAGAGAGGGGGAAGCAAGCTCCCTGCTGAGCAGAGAGCCTGATGCGGGGCTCGATCCCAGGCCACTGAGATCATGACCTGAGCGGAAGGCAGAGGCTTTAACCCACTGAGCCACCCAGGTGCCCGATTGACTATTTCTTAATAGGCACGAAAGAACTGGCATATTCCTTCTACTTTTCCACTGTAAATCTGGCTGTTGATTGTTTAAAATGTGGCTAGTTAAAAAAAAAAAGTGACTAGTTCAACTGAAGATCTGAATTACAAATTTTATTTAATTTTAATTTAAATATAAAAAGACATGTAGCTAATGAGTACGTGCAATGTGCTCTAGCCAGTGTGACTATGGAATCCGATTTTTTTTAAAAAAGATTTTATTTATTCATTTTACAGACAGAGATCACAAGTAGGCAGAGAGGCAGGCAGAGAGAGAGAGGAGGAAGCAGGCTCCCTGCTGAGCAGAGAGCCCGACGTGGGGCTCGATCCCAGGACCCTGGGACCATGACCCGAGCCAAAGGCAGAGGCTTTAACCCACTGAGCCACCCAGGCGCCCCTATGGAATCCGATTTTAATTTAATTTATTTAAATGTAGAAATAGAAGCTCTGGATAATATTTTTCTGCTAAACATAATTTTATTGCTTTGGTAGGACTACATTTAATTTTGATCATTGACAACTGAGTGACT
This sequence comes from Lutra lutra, assembly GCF_902655055.1. Taxonomy (NCBI): domain Eukaryota; kingdom Metazoa; phylum Chordata; class Mammalia; order Carnivora; family Mustelidae; genus Lutra; species Lutra lutra. The sequence goes on along the minus strand of NC_062291.1, from coordinate 36,232,616 downwards.
GAACTGACTGCTGTAAATTTAAGATAGACATCAATTTTAAAGGCTTAGTATGAACAAAAGATTGTAAAAAAAATAATTTTATATAATTACATGTTGAAATGAAAAATTTTAGATATATTAAGTTAAATAAAACATATTATTAACATTAATTTTACCTGTTTCTTTTTACTTTTTCGATGTGGCTACTAGAAAGTTTTCAACTATATGTGATTTATATTTCCACTGGACATTGATGCTCTAGAGAATACTTTGAAAAAATTTAAAATTATGATTATGGAAAAATTTTGATTATGAAAACTAAGTAGAAAAGTGGAAAACGTTTATACCACATAAATGTTATATGAAGCATAAAGCATACAAACAGTGTGTACAAAATATGTTTATAAACTACACTAAATCAAAAAGAAAAAACTGAAAGAGAATACACTCAGAGTAAAATGGTTAAATGTGAGTAGAAAAATTATGGATAATTTTAATTTTTTAATTTTTCAAATTTTGGTGATGCCATTAAATTCTCTTCTGATAAAAATTATTAAAAGACAAATTATTTAGTTACTTATAGTAAATCTCTACACAAACATGTTTATAAACAGAGAGAAGTTTACTTCAAGAAACAAGAGTCAGAACAGATAAACAGCTGAGATTAAGTCTATTTTACTTCTCTAAGTAGATGGCAAAAAAGGGGAAAAAACTAAATATGAGACTGGTGGCTTTGGTAAACCTAAATCACTATTTATAATAGCAAAAGAGAAAATTAAGAAGGAAGTGTGGTAACAGAAAAATATTTAGCCAACTAAAGAGTGCCCCCAAACCCAGACTACCAATGATGAGAGGGCTGAGAGTTCCAGATGCTGTGTCTGAAGACATACCACTGTTGTCTGCTCTAAAGAACATACTTAGTCTGTTTTCCATAGCATGAGGAAGGTGCCATAGTAATACCTTTCAGAGAATGAGGTTGAAAGAATGAACAAATGAGAAGCCAAAAAACAAATACAACAACCAAATAGCATGTTTTCTTCTTAATAGGATCTACATGTTTTGTAAATCTCCCAGAGAGTGTGAAATGTATTTCCTTATAGGAGAGGGAGGATCAAATATGAATTATGACAAAGCATAGTTCCTATGTGCTTGTAAGGAAAATACTGACTTTGACAACATCAAGATAATGTATAAATAGTTTATAATTACAATGTTATGATATGCACTACTTCATACCAATGACAGCAATAGAATCACTAAAAGAAAAGAGCCAGAACAAATGCATTAGCAAATACCCAGACTGAATATAATGGAACAATGGAACATAATTTACCTAGGCCTTCCCACCTATGTGGCTTCCTTTTGGAAGCATCAATGAAATCACTCATTCTACATATATTTTAGTCTTTTTAGGGATTAAAATACCTGCAATCTTAACTATTCTATGAATGCAAAAGTTAGCTTTTCTTCCATCTGAAATAATCCCCTGAAAAAGCATGTAATAGGAGGCAGCAAGACATAGTGGGAAGAAGATAGGTTTTAGGGGGACATACATAGCATATTAATCACAGCTTTCTGGAAGTAAAAGGCAGTGTCAGGCATCCTGCAAGTCCATTTCTAGGGGAAAAGATAAGGCAAATGTGGTAAATGCACACTATTATATAGAGATTAAAAGCAATAAGCTAGAAATATATACATGAGATTGGACAAGCTATATAGTTCATACTTTTATATATTGTGTATAATGTAAACATGCACCTAAAAAATGATACATTTTTCAAGGATATAAAACTCATATCAAACACAGTAGAGTTCCCATGGTGTGAAGAGGAATGGGATTAAGGATCAGGAATGATAGGAAAAATAAAATAATAGGAAAGCAGCCATGTCTAAGCCAGATGAAAATAATCTCACAGGATTTATTCAATTCTCAGCACCAGAGAGTTTAAACAAACCAGTATACTTACTTACTTGCTTGCTTATTTATAACCATATTACACTCAACATGGGGCTTGAAATCATGACCCTGAGATCAAGAGTTGCTGTTCTACCGACTGAACCAGCCAGATACCCCAACAACATATTTTTCAACAGTTTTGCCAATCTGACTACTATTTAACTGTGCTTTGAGGTTATGTAACCTCTCTAGGCCTCACCTCATTGTTCTCATCTGAAAACTGGGAATGGTAATACCTATCAATGTCATCGTAAGAACTAAATGAGTGCTTAACACAATGTTTGTCATGTTATATGTGCCTCACATGTTTCCATTTTATTATTACTATTTCTATAGTAATATGAAGAACATTAGAAAGTTCTGTTTTGTTTTTGCATGATGGTGAGTTCTGCAGTTATAACTCTTAGTTACAATACTGAACAAAAGTATGCTCTTTAACATCGATATACAGTTTGGTATTTCCTTTGAAATATAAATACATAAAATCCATCATTCCCTTTCCAAAAGCTTTGCCTCCTCTCTTTCCTTGATTTAATCATCCTATATCCTGCTGACAGATTAATCACCCTAATCACTCTTCTTTTCCTAGCAAATTAAATCCAAATGCCTCACACCCAAGCATTCAAAACTCTCCACAAAATATTCCAATTTCCACATTAAACCAGCTGCAACCTCCATTACTCTACAACACATGTCCTTGCTTCAATCATACAGAATGATTCGCTTCTACCAAAATGAGCCTTCTGAGTCTTTATGTTGTTCTATCAGAAATATCCACTACCTCTACCTGTTGGAATTTTACTCCTTCATCAGGGCCCATTTAAATCTAAACTTAAATATGAATTTCATCCCACAAAGACTTAACTACATTCCCACAAAGATGTACTCATTCCTCTTTGAACATCCTTAATATGTAATATGAATTTCATTTTGTTTATTTTTAAACAACTTGCATTTGCCTTATCTCCTTTACCTGACTGTAAGTAACCTTAAGGGCCAGTGTATTTTTTTTTAAAGATTTTATTTATTTATTTGACAGAGAGAGATCACAAGTAGACGGAGAGGAAGGCAGAGAGAGAGAGAGAGGGAAGCAGGCTTCTTGCTGAGCAGAGAGCCCGATGTGGGACTCGATCCCAGGACCCTGAGATCATGACCTGAGCCGAAGGCAGCGGCTTAACCCACTGAGCCACCCAGGCGCCCCAACCAGTGTATTTTTTAAAGTGTTTGCTCCAGTACAAAGCATAGTGTGTACAATATACAGATAATTTAAAAATACTGGTTAAATTTTTATTGAGAGTCTATCTAGATTCCCACATAACTGAAATGCTATTTTGAAAAAAAGAAAAGAAAAAAGAACTGCTGCATTTTCACATGCTAAGAGAAGAGTATATTCATTTCAGAGTTGAACAACTCTTTAGTTCATTTTTTTAAAAAGATTTTATTCATTTATTTGACAGCAAGAGAAACAGTGAGAGAGAGAGAACACAAGCAGGGGGAGTGGGAGAGGAAGATGTAGGCATCCTGCTAAGCAGGGAGCCTGATGCAGGGCTCAATCCCAGGACCCTGGGATTATGACCTGAGCCAACGGCAGACAATTAATGACTGAGCCACCCAGGTGCCCCGCAACTCTTTAGTTCAGAGGATCTGAAACTTTGTCAATTCCCAGCACCCTTAGGGTATAAGTAATTTTTTTTTCATGGTGCTGTAAGATAGGCCTAACAGTTCTGGTTTTTTGTTTGCTTGTTTGTTTTTAACGTCCAAAATACCTAAGTACCGATAATCCTAACTACTTAACAGCTGGTTTGAGAAAATAATACATATAAAATTTACAAAACATTTTTTACTTAAAAAATAACCACAATAGGGCGACTGGGTGGCTCAGTGGGTTAAAGCCTCTGCCTTCGGCTCAGGTCATGATCCCAGGGTCCTCGGATCGAGCCCCACATCGGGCTCTCTGCTCCGCGGGGAGCCTGCTTCCTCCTCTCTCTCTGCCTGCCTCTCTGCCTCCTTGTGATTTCTGTCTGTCAAATAAATAAATAAATCTTAAAAAAAAAATAACCACAATACTTATTAATGGGATATGTGTACAACTCCTTAAAGCCTTGGATTGAAATTGAATAGTGTAACCCTCATTTCCTGTTCTACCCTGATATTCAGGAGGTACTTGTTTTTTTAAACCATGGCAACCAATCCCAAAACAACCAATCCCCAAAATTCCCAAATCCCAATTCCTTAAGATATCATCCTAAGAAAGGAAAGGAATGTATCACTATCTAATGTTGTAATTGTGTATTACTCTGACATAAAATATTCTATAGCACTCTTGTGAATTTGCTGCAGTACCCTGGGGTGTCTCATTGCATAGTTTGGGAACTACGGATTTAGTTGAAGAAAATACCTTGATGAGCACTTTTATTTGAAAGAGCTGAAGTTCTTCTTGGGTATGATTCAGAGTACTTAGAAAATGGAAATAATTTACTCTACACAAGAGAAGTAAATCTGAGTATAAGGATAGCATTCTGGGGAGTAGAGGTAAGAGGATTTTATAGAAATGGATCCTGACTAGATGATGGCTGTGGGGTACCCCGAAAATAAAATACAACTAATGAAAACTTGCCTGTGGCTGGGATGCCCTAACAACTTTTGTAATGATGATACCTAGTAATCAATTTTCATTTGTTTTCTAACCTACGTAGTTATAATCCCTCTCTGCTAACTTAAACCTTCCATAAAAATTAGTTCTTCACCTTCAAAATACATGTAAATAATTTTTTATTTTATGCTCAATTAAGTTTGAATTTAATTATTATTTAATTAATTTAATTATTTATTAATTTAATTTAATCTAATTATTTGAATTTAATTATTATTTTTGTCCTTAAATCCCGTGTTTAATGTCCAATAATTTTTTAAAAAAGATTTTATTTATTTACTTGAGAGAGAGAGAGAGAGAGCAGAATGAGAGAGAGAAAGAACACAGGAACAGGCTGGGAGGGGCAGAGGGAGAGGGAGAAGCAGACTCCCAGCTGAGCAGGGAGCCTGACCCAGGGCTCAATCCCAGGACCCTGGGATCATAACCTGAGCTGAAGGCAGACTTTTAACTGACTGAGCCACCCAGGCGCCCATATCCAATCACTTTTTAACTCTGTAGTAACTCTTACAACTATGCTATCTTTCTCATTAATACAACATTAGTACTAACTTCCCATAAATATACCCTCATTACTTTATAAACACTACTGCAACAGTTTCCTGTTTTGGCAAAATTCCTTTGCTCAAAGACCTTAAATGGTTCATTTCCTAATAATACATTTAAGTTCCCGACAGGGCATTCAAAATCCTCTAATCTGTCTTTCCTATATTACCTCTGATAATTCACCTTCATGAAACTCTTATTCTGATCACATGGGCCTTCTATGTAGTGTAAGTAGAAATCCTATATTTTCCTATATACTTTCATTTGCTGGTGATATTTATTCACTCTCTAGAATCTGTTTTTAACTTCCACTTAGTCAACAAAAGTAAGGGCTGGCAAATGTTTTCTGTTAAAGGTCCAGTAGAAAATACTTTGGGTTGGTGGGGCATATGATTTCTACTGCAATACTCAACTCTGCTATTGTACCACTAAAGCAGTTATAGACAATACATAAAAGACTGAGGGTGGCTGTGTTTGAATAAAACTTTATTCACAGTAATAGCCAGTGGGTGAAATCTGGCCCAAGGGTCATACTTTGCGGACTCTTGAACTAAAAGAAAAGAAAGAAATACATACTACTAAGTGGAAATGAAAACAACCACTAAGATAAAAAGGAAGTTGGTAGAGAATATTAGCAGGAAATCCAATGTTGGGCAATAATGAGATTTAGCTTCTTCTTAATAATAAACAGTGAAGAAAATGAAGGTTAAAGTAGATTTAGAGAGAGAATGAAATCATAATTACATTTCCTAATGTCCTATCTTGAATTGAGGACATCTATTTTCTGAAGCTAGCACTAAGACAACACAAGTCGCTCACATTGGAGTGTGACACCCAATTTCAATAGGATACTGATATCTTGTTTTGGTAGTTGTTGCTACCCATCTCCACCCCTCAGTCCCACTCAGTGCTTCTCCCTAGAAGTAGGGGAAGTGGTGGAATGTGTTAATAAGGCTAACCAATGTTTTTGAAGACAATTTTTGAATTTTTAAAAACAAGTCATCATTGGAGTGCCTGGTTGGCTCAGCCGACAGAGCAAGAGACTCTTGATCTTGGATTCATGAGTTCAAGTCCCATGTTGGGCATAGAGATTACAAACAAACGAATCACAATCGTGGTAGAAGGTTGGGGTTCACAAACCAGGCAACTGCAGACTACAATTAAAATACAGGGTGGCTCCTTTGATTGGCAAGGTGTTCCAGAGAGGAGTGCTCTTTCAATTCAAACTTTGGTCTGCTTCTTGGCAAATTACTAAAATAAACACTCCTATTCTTACTTCTTAAAAGAGTAAGTGGCACAAATGAGCTATCTTTATCTTGATTTTTATGTAGAAGTAAAAACTGGAGTAGTATGTCCCCCTAAAATGTAAAAAATAGCAACAGATAATGTAGTAGCATGTTATAGTTTAAAAAGAGAAATGAGGGGCGCCTGGGTGGCTCAGTGGGTTAAGCCGCTGCCTTCAGCTCAGGTCATGATCCCAGGACCTGGGTTCGAGCCCCGCATCGGGCTTTCTGCTCAGCAGGGAGCCTGCTTCCTCCTCTCTCTCTGCCTGCCTCTCTGCTTACTTGTGATTTATTTCTCTCTGTCAAATAAATAAATAAAATCTTTAAAAAAAAAATAAAAAAAAATAAAAAATAAATAAAAAGAGAAATGACTAGACTAGAAATTCTAGCCTAGGTTTTAGACAAGCTACTTTGAAACACTTGAGCAATATATTTAATCTTGATGAGCTTTGGTTTCTTCTATTACAATAGACAAAAGGTTGGCTGGATGATCTGCAGTAGCCCTTCCATTCTCAAAAACAACAGAATTCAGGGATGTGTGGCTGTCTCAGTCACTAGAGCATGCAACTCTTGATATTCGCATTGTGAGTTCAAGCCACACACTGGGTACAGAGTTAACTTAAATAAATAAAGAGGACATTAAAAACAAAACAAACTCAAGTTTAAAATTAACAACTGTTAACTAAGGTGAAATTCAGATAACATAAAATTAACCATTTTTATTTACCTTTTTAAAAGATTTATTTATTATTAGAGAGAGAGAGTGTGTGAGCATATGTTGGGGTAGGGAGAGAAGAGTAGGCAAAGAGGGAGAGAGAATCTCAAGCAGACTCCCTGCTGAGAGCAGGGCCCAACTCAGAGCTTGATCCTATGACCCTGAGATCATGACCTGAGCCAAAATCAAGAGTTGCCACTTAACCAACTGAGTCACCCAGGTGCCCCAAAATTAATCATTTTAAAGTGAACAATTCAATGTCATTTAGTATATTAACGGTGTTGTACAACCATCACCTCTGTTTAGTTTTCAAACATTTTCATCATGCCCAAAAAGAAACCCCTACTCATTAAAAAGTTAGTCCTAGCCACTGGCAACTGTTAATCTGTTTTTTGTTTCTATGGATTTATGTATTCTGGGTTTTCATATATCATACATTATATGATCTTTTATATCTGGCTTCTTTCACTTAGCATAACATTTCTGAAGTTCATTCATGTTGTAGTATGTTGTATATTTATTACTTTTTTTGGCGGAATAATATTCCATTGCAAAGATATCTCAAAATGTGTTTATCTATCTATCCGGTTAGGGACATTTGGCTTGCTTCCATAACTTATTTTTTTCCCACAATATTTTTAGAAGCAATAAATAATATACATGTACATATCAAAAGTGTACTTCAAAGACAGGAAAGAGCTAAACTGTCAATAAATGCACTAATGCTGACCCTGACATCTTCTCCTTTGTGCTGCCAGCATGTCAAAAGGAAAGGATTGCTTTTAGACTTGAATAATTTATTTATTGCTAAAGCCAACTCTGATTGCTAACTGATTTGTATCCAACCACTCACAACAGTAGCACAAGAAGTAAAAAAGGTATAGATAACTCATGACACTAGCTATGAAAACTGTGGGAGGCCACGGTAAGGCTTGAGACGAGAACCAAACCAGGCCCTGACTTGTGCCTCCTTTAAATGCTGAATAGCCGAACAAAAGGCTTAGGTCGATAAAGTCGAGTAGCACTGAGAACGGGTCTATGCTATGTGTTGTGTGCTCGCCTACGTGACTTCCCACACATCTGCTAGTCAGAAACGATTTGGTCAGGGTCAGAAATTCTTGGCTGGTCCTTGCTGTCCTTGCACGGGCTATAGACTATACCACTGTAAGACTGTGCTGTGCTTACATAAACTATGTCTTGGGTGGCCTTGAAGTCAGTACATCTGGTGCTAGAGGGTCTGCTATTGGTGCTTGGGAAATAGATAATGGGAAAGCTTGAAGGATTTTCTGTGCATGCTGCAAACTCTTTAGTAATCAGCTAAAAATAGATACTTTCTTATGATTGTTTCTGTTAGCTATATAATGCCTTGCTGCCTTAAATAAAATTGGCACTATTGGACATCCTCCTTGGTGCTCCTCCTGCCCCCATCTCTTTGTCTCTTTCTTTTCTTTTTCAGCATCCTCTTACCCTCTCGACCCTGGTCAATTTGTCGCGCCGGCCGCGACATGAAAACTTTAGGATACTGAAAGTTTGTATGTTAATGAAATATTATTTTTCAGATCATATATTACTTAGACATTGTCTTCTGGCTATTACTAAGTTATATGATTTGTTACAATTCTTAAGATAAGTGACTAAAATACATTTTTAATACTGAGATAGGACAGTAGTTTTCTTTCTGTTTTTAAAAAGAATTTATTTATTTATTTGACAGAGAAGGAGAGAACATGAGCAGAGAAGCAGCAGAGGGAGAGGGTGAAGCAGGCTCCCAGTTAAGCAGGGAGCCCAATGCGGTGCTTGATCCTAGGACCCTGAGATCATAACCTGAGCTGAAGGCAGCCAGCCGCTTAACTGACTGAGCCACCCAGGCGCCCCAGGACAGTAGTTTTCAAAGTGTAATTCCTGAATCAGCAGGTTCTTACCACTAGGAACTTGGTAAAAATGAAAAACTTAGGTCCCAACCCAGACCTATGCAATTAGAACCTGTGGGTCTGTTTTCACAAGCCCTTCGGTTGATTTTCATGCATGTTAAAATATGAAAAACACAGATCTAGAACAATATAAAAGAGCTATTCATTATCCTTAAGACTTTTATCCAACATAGAGAAACTAAAAAACTTTATGAAAATGGCAAAAGGGGACCCACTAAAAATATAAAACCTGTCTGTAGTGGGAGAAAAATAGGTTGTAGCTTTTAGTTCTAAGAGGTAACTCTAATATTATCTAGATAAAAAATTAGGATTAATTCAAGATATATCTCCTGAGACCAGGGAAAAAAAAGCAAAAATAAACTACTGGGAACTCATCAAAATAAAAAGCTTCTGCTCATTAAAGGAAATAACAAAACTAAAAGACAACCTACTGAATGGGAGAAGATAATTGCAAATGACATATCTGATAAGGGGTTAGCATCCAAAATATATAAAGAATTGATACAACTCAATACCAAAAAAACTCAAATAATACAATTAAAAAATGGGCAGAAGACATGAATAGACATTTCTCCAAAGAAGACATACAGGTGACCAACAGACAAATGAAAACATGCTCAACATCACTCATCATTAGGGAAATGCAAATCAAAACCACAATGAGATATCACCACACACCTGTCAGGATGCCTAAAATCAAAACCACAAGAAACAAGTGCTGGTGAGGATGTAGAGAAAAAAGAACCCAATATACACTGTTGGTGGGAAAGCAAACTGGCACAGCCATTGTAAAAAACACTATGGAGGGTCCTCAAAAAATTAAAAACAGAACAACTGCATGATCCAATAATTATATTACTGGATATTTACCTAAGGAATATGAAAAATGTAATTTAAAATGATATATGCGGGGCGCCTGGGTGGCTCAGTGGGTTAAAGCCTCTGCCTTCGGCTCAGGTCATGATCCCAGGGTCCTGGGATCGAGCCCCGGGTCGGGCTCTCTGCTCAGCGGGGAGCCTGCTTCCTCCTCTCTCTCTGCCTGCCTCTCTGCCTACTTGTGATCTCTGTCAAATAAAAAAAAAAATTAAATTAAATTAAAAATGATATATGCAAGTTTATAGTATATGTTTATAGCAGCATTATTTATATTAGCCAAATTACAGAAGCAGCCCAAGTGTCTGATGACAGATGAATAGATAAAGATTTGGCATATATACACAATGGAATATTATTCAGCCATAAAAAGGAATGAAATCTCACCATTTGCAAGAATATGGATGGGTCTAGAAAGTATAATGTTAAGCAAAATAAATTAGTCTCAGAAAGACAAATAACATATGATTTCACTCATATGTAGAATTTAAGAAACAAAACAAAGGGGAAAAAAAAGAAACAAACCCAAAAACAGACTCATAATTATACAGAACAATCATATGGTTATCAGGGGAGCTGAGTGGAAGGAAGGGTAAAATAGTGAAGGGGATTAAGAGTACACTTATCTTAATTAAAAAAAAAATTTAAAAAGAGTACACTTATCTTGATAAGGACTGAGTAATATACAGAACTGCTGAATCACTATATTATACACCTGAAACTAATATAACACTTTATGTTAACTATAGTATAATTAAAATAATTTTTACCAAAATTAGTTTACCTATAACTATGACACTGGTCTAAGCACAGTCACTCTACTATTATTTTGTCCATTTATTGGGTTTCCAAGTTGTTTCTCTTGAAAAGAGGGTTCTGCAGTTAAAATATTTAAAATTAAACCTTAAAGGGGTGCCTGGGTGACTCAGTGGGTTAAGCCTCTGCCTTTGGCTCAGGTCATGATCTCAGGGTCCTGGGATCAAGCCCTGCATTGGGCTCTCTGCTCAGCAGGGAGCCTGTTTCCCCTCTTTCTCTGCCTGCCTCTCTGCCTACTTGTGATTTCTCTCTGTGTCAAATAAGTAAATAAAATCTTAAAAAAACAAAAAACAAAACAAAACAAAAAAACCTTAGAGAGATTGGTGTACTTGTCCTAGGTCATACAACTAATGATTTGAGGAGGCACTAGAATTCTAGTCTACTACCTCATATATTTGCTTAGTTTATATTCACTCATGTCATGTTCTATAAATAATGAGACAACTTAAAAAAATAAAAGATCAAGGAAAATAAAACTCAGATTAGGTTAACTTTGGGGGTAAAATAAAATACACAGCACAGAACTCTTGAATTAACTCTGAACCTAGTTCTAAGTTTCTTGATAGCCAAAGCAAAAAGTAAGACATCCAGTTATCTGGCTTTCATTCTTGAAGAGATGAAAAATAACATTTTTGTACGAGAAACATTTTTTTTAAAGATTTTGTTTGAGCAGAGAGGGAGAGGGACAGGAAAAGGAGGCTCCCTGCTGAGCAGGGAGTGCAACATGGGGCTCCATCCCAGGACTCTGGGATCATGAGCTGAGCCAAAGGCAGATGATTAAATGACTGAGCCAGGCACCCTGAGAAACATTTGGTTTTAAAACATACTTCTTATAAGGAGCATAACATATAGAACACTAATTAATATAGAAGACTGTGCTGTCTGCAACAACTTCTCAATAGCTAGTTCAGTCTATTTATTCTAACATTCTTCAGTGAAAGACTATAGCCTTGATATCAACACAACTCAGTGAAAGCAATGCAGCGGGGAGAAAAGACCAAGTAAATAGTTCTCTGATGTCTGAGCATAAAACCTGGAGTTTTTAGAGTAAGGATAGACTCTACGTTCCTTACTTAATCCTCTCTCAATATCAATTCTCCAAAGCAGGGTGAGAAAACAGTTGAAGAGTAGACAATTTGAGGCTGTACTTTCTCTAAGAGTCTTCTTCTCATTTGGTACATATTCTGTAACACCAGGCCACCCACTCTATTATATAAAGAATAATCAAATTATTTGTCATGGAAATCTGCTCAGTGGTAAAATCCTTATGATTTATATTAGGTAAATGTCAATATAAGAAGATATACATTACTGTTCTGTAATACAATTTGCTCAAAGATACTTTCACCAACTATTCTAGGTAGTGCTACAATGTACTCAAACTTGTCACTTTTATATGGCTTTATTTATTTTTAAACATAGCATTCATCACTACCTAATGTTACATTATACATTCACTTATTTATTTTATTTGTTCTCTCTACTATTAGAATGTAGTATCTAGGGAAGCCTGGGTGGCTCAGTTGGTTGGACGACTGCCTTCGGCTCAGGTCATGATCCCGGGGTCCCGGGATCGAGTCCCACATCGGGCTCCCAGCTCCATGGGGAGTCTGCTTCTCCCTCTGACCTTCTCCTCGCTCATGCTCTCTCTCACTGTCTCTCTCTCAAATAAATAAATAAATAATCCTTAAAAAAAAAAAAAAAGAATGTTGTATCTAGCAGGGCAAGAACATCTGTTTTATTCATTATTGCATCCCTAGAGCAATGCCTGGCATGTAGTTAGAAAAATATTTAAAGATTTTTTTGAATGAATGAGTTTACTTAGACTGCAGAGAGGGGCGGAAAAAGAGATGGTATAAAGTTAAAACATACTAATCTGAGAACAACAGTTAGCTGAAGCAATGGCTGCTACCTATGTCTTATCTCTCTCCAAGACCATATGGAACAAGGATGGAAAAATAAATCTATAAAAAACACGCCCTCAGCATAACCTGAAGAAAAAGAGAATGCCCAAACATCAAAATAACTACAATTAAAAAAGGAAAAACCACCAAGTTCTGTTGTAAGATCTGTTACATTCATGTCCCACCACCACATTATCATGAGGCCTTGTGGAGGGCAAAGGCCTGTTGGATAAAGAGAATTTGGTAACTGGGCCTAAGGTCAAAATAAAATTACTGTCAGAAAGATAATATCCAGGAGCGCCTGGGTGGCTCAGTGGGTTAAGCCTCTGTCTTCAGCTCAGGTCATGGTCTCAGGGTCCTGGGATTAAGCCCCTCCATGGAGGGAGCCGGCTTCCCGCTCTGTCTTTGCTGGCCTCTCTGCCTACTTGTGATCTCTTTGTCTCTGTCAAATAAATAAATAAAATCTTAAAAAAAAAAAAGAAAGAAAGAAAGAAACGTGATATCTATCCTAAATATGAAAATATTTAACATGTATCCAAATAGATCCAAGGAGGAAATTAAAAGTATATTACTAAAAAGTATATTACTTTAAAGGGATATTCTTTAAAATGTACATTTTCTGAGAAAGAAAAAAAAAAGGCAAAAAAAGAGGCCTCTTTGGCAACTGAGCAATGAAGATGAAAAGAAGGAAATGGAAGTTTTAAGAGTTTTGAAAGAGAGCACAAAGTTGGAGAACTCACAATCCCTAACCTATCCCAGAAGAAAAACACACCAAAAACAACTACTATCTCCACTCCACAAAACAAATCCACCAAAGAATCTGCACTTTGATATACTAATGGAAGAGGGTACTGTTTTTACTAGGAATCATTTAAAGACCATAATACAGCCCCACCACCACCACCTCCACATATACATACCCACGCTGACCAAGAGAAAGAGTAAGAGATAGCTACCAAGTATCAGAAATGAAAATCAATACTTATCAACTGAGGAAAACTGCATCAAAAGGAAAATCAATCCGAGGCAGAAGAAAATAACAAGGCAATACCACAAATGGAATGAAATATAGTCAAACAAGCATCTGAAGATATGAAAACCCATCATGAATCTGAAATTCCAAAATTAAGAACAGAAATAAACAAAACAACTGAAAGAGAGCTGACAGAACTCAGCAAAGAGAAAGGAAGGCAGAGATAAAATCAATTCAGAAATGAAGAATAAACTACAGGGTGCCCAAAGAAGAATAAACTCAAATGAAAATTTAATAAGGGACACCGAAGAAAGGCAGGAAACTAAAAGGGAATGAAAATGAGATAATAAGGAAGAAAAAAAAGAGTCAGAGAAGAATAATGGAATATAAGATGGAATATGGATATCCCATATTCCAAATTCCAAATATGGATATTCCATTATTCCAAATAATGGAATAATGGAATATAAGACATGGTAAAAAGGAACAATATTCATACTGTTTGAGTACCCCCGCAGTAGAAGGGGACAAAGTTAATATTTAAAACTAATACCCACCCCCCCAAATTTTAAGAAATAAAGCTTGAATCTAAACACTGAAAGGGCTCACTGGATACCGGGAAAATGAACCCATAATGAGCAACTTGTAGATGTTATCAGAGTGAAACTATTACATTTCAAGAATAAAAACCAAACCTCCAGGAACAATAGTCAAATAATGTATAAAGGCGAAATAATGTGACTGGTATTAGACTTTTCAAAACCAACATATGACAAAGAAAGAATTGAGCAGCAAATTTTTAAAAATTCAAAGAAAGAGTAAACTAAAGATTTTTATATCCAGACAAGTTTTCCTTTAAATACAATGACTAGAAAAACAGATTTCAATACATAGAATTTAGGTAATTCCTGTGCACATGAGTTGTTTTGAGGAATCTATCAGAGGAGGAGTTTTGAAATGATGGTAAACCTTTAAAAATATATACATGTACATCTATGGCTAAAATAAAAATAGAGGTAAGGGTAAAAGAGTAAAGTACAAATTTTATATGTTAGGAAAAGAAGAAATAACGTAAGTAACTAAAAGTAAATGTAACTAAAAATGATACAGAAGGCAAGAGAATAAAATAAAGGGCTGTTGTATACACAATAGATGAGAGTTAAAGCATACCAACCCAGAAACACCAGACAGTGTGAAAGATTAAGTAAAATAACAGGACACTTAGAAAAAGTCAAGTAAGTGTAAGCAAGGGGCCTGGGTGGCTCAGTAAGTTGAGCAGCTGCCTTCAGCTCAGGTCACGATCCCAAGGTTCTGGCATTGAGTCCCATGGTGGGCTCCCCACTCAGTGGGGAATCTGCTTCTCCTTCTCCCTCTGCCCCTCCTCTTTACACACTCTGCTCTTTCTCTTTCTTTTTTCTCTGATAAATAAATAAAATCTATTTTTAAAAGTTTTAAGTATAAAGGTAACCACTAAAACAAAAATATAAACCTTTCTCCATAAACACAGACCACTTTTTTTAAAATTTAAAAACAAAATTGTGTTTTTTACAAGCAAACTTGTTGAATGAACTGAGAACGTTCAAAAAGTCATTTCTCTTGTCTTTAAGAAGGACTATATTTGCTCAACGAGCAACAAATACTACTGTTACTGGCAAATAGTAGGTGATTAATGAATGTATAAGAAATGAGACTCTTCATGTTTGGCCAAATGTTGGCAGTATGTTATTTTTATTTAGAAATGCTGCTAAAAGAAATGCCATAATTTGCTCTAATCAAATGGAATATTACCTATCTCAGACCATAATATATTATTGATTCTTAAATACTTATATAAATGGATTACATTATTTATTCATTTATTATAACTTCATTTATTATAACTAAAATCATCAGATGTTTTAAGCTAACGAAGATTTTGGGATCGTTTTCTTGAATCCCACCAGGAGAAAACCAGACAAACATCAACCAACTGACTTGCCCAAGGATCAAAAACAAAATAAAAACAAAGAAGTATGTTACTAGGCAGAGATGAAAGGTATTGAAATCTTTGGCCTTTTGGATTATTTTGAATAGGAGATTGAAGTTGGAATACTGGATCAAAGATTTATATTTCCCTAGCATTATGGAAATAACTGAAACCATTAAAGCTTAAGTTAGGCTCTGAAGCTTTGTTCTAATTGTGGCAGTGTATTCTGGAGATCATATGCTGCATTGGGATATAATATGGTACCATCTAGAAATAAAGAAAGAATGTAAAAAGACAAAAGATTACATTTTCAACTGCAATTTTCTTCTGTATAATTAAATTTGTGGCTGCTGGTAAATCCCTGGCAATATTTTGTGGGTTAACATAGTTCTATGTTATCATTAATTACATAATATATACCATATGTTGAACCTATTTAGAGTAAGTATTTAAGTATCTTTATAGAACCACACTGATAAAATCAATATTGCAATGAATGCATAAAGAAGTTTTTATTTCCTCAAACATTTTTATCTAATTTGGAAAATCTCTTTTGAAACATGCTTATTTTTTTTACTTACTGAAATATTTTCCAAAATCAGAATTAAAAAAAGGAGAAATTTGAAAAGAAAGAAAGAATAAAGGGAAGGAATTTTAAGAATATAGAGTATGATTGGCAAAATGATTCATTTTCAGAACTATTGGTTAAATGCCCTAATGTTTTGAAAAATACAGGCTCAAATATTATTATACTAAGTTAAAAATGATGTGGGTTATTTGTGATTTAACAAACTTATAAAACTCATATCATTTTACATGATTTTATAGAATTTCTTTAAAAAGCATTTCAAACCCCCCTATATTATTCCTACTTACACAAGACTTTTCTCTACCTGACATTTAGTGGTTTCAGTAAATTAGATCGTGTCTTAGGTCTAAAAAAATTCTGTGCATTCCATTTTAACTAGATAAAATGGAAATTGGTTTAATTCTGTGAGTTAGCACTTAGTAGTTATACAAAGAACTTAGGTTGATCCATCACACTGTGATCCAACTGGAGAATAATCAGAAAATTATCCCATCCTGCTCTGAGTCTGGCATAGTAACAGCAGCATTTTTAGATCTAGATATATCCCTATTTCAAAAAATGCTATCAAAACCAGGGTGCAGAGGGAAATGATTTCATAACATCAGAATTTAATTCAAATTTAAACATTCCAAAGATTTTTTTCTCATATATGTACACACACACACACACACACACACACAGTCTAGTCCACTGAATATACTATATACTAAGGGTATCTGCACCCTTCCTCAAGTCATTATCTCAGCTGAGAATAAGTCTCCTTTCCTCACTTCTCTAATCTCTACCCAAAATTGATGACCTTCCTTTACTGATATAAATTTGCTGAATTTATCTGAGTAGTATTGTTTTATGCTTATCAGACAAGCCTTTTCCTAAGTATATTCCAATGTGTCTTTTGACTTGATATCTATCTTTTATATTGTAGAACTCAATATAATTGAAAGGATGATTAAGCATATAAGCAAAGTGTTCTTTTTTATTTATTTTTTTAGAGAGAAAAATGAAGTGAGAGGAGGCAGAGAGGGGGAGGAAGAGAGAGAATCCCAAGCAGTCTCCATGCCCACTGTGAGTCTGACATAGGACTTGATCTTACGACACTGAGACTATGACCCAAGCCAAAATCAAGAGTTGGATGCCCAACCGACTGAACCACCCAGGTGCCCCACATGTAAGGAAAATATTCTTTATGAACTTTCTTGCTATAAAATATGTAATTATCTTCTCTGGATTCAAACTTTTACACTGTAAACCCAGTGGCAGTTCAGTCTTACACTGTTACTTATTAAAGATCCAGGTAATAAGATCAAGAACTGTACCAACAGCAGCAGCTATACTCTTTAGAGTATTATATGTGCCAGGCTCCTTTCTAAGGGCTCCAAATATATTAACTCATTTAATCGTTACTAAAACCTTAAGTGATAGGTACTATTATTACCCTATTTGATATATTTTAAAGTTAAAATACGATTAACATACAATGATATGTTTGTTTCAGGTGAACAGTATAATGATTCACCAATTCTATACATTATGAAGTGTTCATTAAGGTAAGCATGTGTGTGTGTGTGTGTGTGTGTGTTTTAAGAGAAGTGTACTCTTTTTTTTTTTTTTAAAGATTTTATTTATTTATTTGACAGAGAGAAATCACAAGTAGGCAGAGAGGCAGGCAGAGAGAGAGGAGGAAGCAGGCTCCCCGCTGAGCAGAAAGCCCGATGTGGGGCTCGAACCCAGGACCTGGGATCATGACCTGAGCCGAAGGCAGCGGCTTAACCCACTGAGCCACCCAGGCGCCCCGAGAAGTGTACTCTTGATACCCTGTATTTCCACCCCTCCTTCCTTGCCACGCCTCTGGAAACCATCAACTTGTTCTTGGTATTTAAGAGTGTTTTTCTTGTTTCTTTTTTTCCTTTATTTATTTTGTTTCTTAAATTTCACATGTGAATGAAATCATACAGGATATATCTTTTATGGACATATTTCACATAGCACTGTAACTCTAGGTCCATCCACGTTGTTGCACATGAAAGTATCTCATTCTTTTTTATGGTTGAGTAATATTCCATTACACACACACACACACACACACGCCCCATTTCTTCTTTATCTATTCATCTATGGATGGATGCTTGGGTTGTTTCCTTATCTTGGCTATTGTAAATAATGCTGCAATACACACAGGGGAGTGTATATAATTTTGAATTGGTCTTTTTGTAGTCTTTGGGTAAATATCCAATAGTGTGATTACTGGACATATGCTGGTTCTACTTTTAAGTTTTTGAGGAAACTCCATACTGTTTTTGACTGGGGCTATGCCAGTTTATATTCCCAATGGGGCATGAGGATTCTCCTTTCTCCACACCTTTGCCAAGATTTGTTGTTTCTTTTTTTTTTTAAAGATTTTTTTATTCATTTATTTGACAGAGAGAGATCACAAGCAGGCAGAGAGGCAGGCAGAGAGAGAGGAGGAAGCAGGCTACCTGCTGAGCAGAGAGCCTGATGCGGGGCTCGATCCCAGGACCCTGAGATCATGACCTGAGCCGAAGGCAGCGGCTTAACCCACTGAGCCACCCAGGTGCCCCAAGATTTGTTGTTTCTTGTGTTTTTTATTTTAGCCATTGTGACAAGTGTTAAGTATCTCATTGTAGTTTTGATTTGCATTTCCCTGATGATGAGTGATGTTGATTGTCTTTTCATGTGTCTGTTGTCCACCTGTTTATTTTCTTTCAAAAAAATGCCTATTTAGGTCCTCTGCCCATTTTGGTGTTGAGTTATATAAAGTCTTTATACATACTCTTATACATACTCTTACTGAATACATCATTTACAAATATCTTCTATTCATTGGGTTGTCTTTTGTTGTGTTGATGGTTTCCTTTGTTGTACAAAAGCTTTTTCCTTTGGTATAGTTCCAATAGTTTAATTTTGCTTTTGTTTCACTCACCTGAGGAGACCTAGCTAGAAAAATGTTTCTATAGCTGGTATCAAAGAAATCACTGCCTATTTTCTAACTGAATAAATATTTTTAGAAAATTACATGCAAAAACAGTAGAATACACATTCTTTTCAAGTGTGGGAACCTTCTCCAAAACAGATCAAATGTTACAAAGAACAAGTCTCAATAAATTAAAAAAGACTGAAACCATACCATACATATTTTAAGACCACAATGGTATGAAACTAGAAATCAATCACAAGGAAATATCTGGAAAGAACACAAACTCATGGGGGTTAAATAACATACTACTAAACAATGAATAGGTCAACCAAGAAATCAAAGAGGAAATAAAGAATACATGGAGACAAATGAAAATGAAAATACAATGGTCCAAAATCTTTGGGATGCAGCAAAAGCTGTTCAAAAAGGGAAGATTATAGCAATAGAGGCTTACCTCAAGAAACAAGAAAAATTTCAAACAATCTAACCTTACACATAAAGGATAGAAAAAGAACAAATAAAGTCCAAAGCCAATAGAAGGAAGAAAATAATAAAGATTAGAGTGGAAATAAATGAAATAGAGATAAAAAATACAATAGAACAGATCAATGAAGCCGGGAGCTGGTTCTTTGAAAGGAACCAATAAAATTGATAAACTTTTATCTAGACTTACTAAAAAAGAGAGAGAGAGAGAGAAACAGAGAAAGAGAATTCTAATAAATAAAATCAGGAATGAAGGAGGAGAAATAACAACCAATACCACAGAAATACAAAGGATTATAAGAGAATATTATGAAAAATTATATCCTAATTAGATAACCTAAAGGAGTGGCTAAATTCCTAGAAACATGTAATATCTCAAAGCTGAATCAGGAATAAATAGAAAATTTGAACAGACCAATTACTAGCAATAATATTGAATCAGTAATCAAAAAACTCAGCGCCCCCCCCCCAAACTAAAGTCCGGTCCAGACAGCTTCACAGGTGAATTTTACAAAACATTTAAAGAAGAGTTAATACTTATTCATGTCAAACTAATCCAAAAAATAGAAGAGAAAGGAAAACTCCAAATTCATTCTACAAGGCCAGCCCTACCCTAATACTAAAAACAGATAAAGACACTACAAAAAAAGAAAACTACTGGCCAATATCTCTGATGAACACAGATCCAAAAATCCTCAACAAAATATTAGCAAGCTGAATCCCAAAGTACTTTAAAAAGAATCATTCACCAATATCAAGTGGGATTTATTCCACAAATGTAAGTGTGGTTCAATATTTATAAATCTACCAATGTGATACATCACATTAACAAGCCAAAGGATAAAAACTGTATGATCATTTAGATAGATGCAGAAAAAGCATTTGACAAAGTACAACATCCACTTATAATAAAAACTCCTAGTAAAGTATGTTTAGAGGGAACATACCTTAACATAATAAAGGCCATATGTGAAAAATTCACAACTAAAATCATTCTCAATGGTAAAAAACAGAGAGCTTTTTCTATAAGATTAAGAACATGACAGCGATGTCCACTCTCACTATTTTTATTCAACACTGTACCAGAAGTCCTAGCAGCAACAATAAGACAAGAAAAAGAAACAACAGACATCCAGTTGGTAAGGAAGAAGTAAAACTTTCACTATTTGCAAATGACATGATACTATACATAAAAAAACCCGAAAGACTCCATCAAGAAAACTACTAGGACTGATATATGAATTCAGTAAAGTCATAGGATAGAAAACTAATATATAGAAATGTGTTGCATTTCTATACCCTAATGATGAGGCAGTAGAAAGAAATTAAGAAAACAATCTCATTTACAATTAGACCAAAAATAGTAAAATAACTGGTAATAAACTTAAGGTGGTGAAAGACCTGTATTCCAAAAACCATAAAATACTGAAGAAAGAAACTGAAGATGACACAAATAAATGGAAAGACATTCCATAATCATGGACTGGAAGAACTAATACTGTTAAAATGACCTTAATACCCAAAGAAATCCACAGACTTAATGCAATTCCTATCAAAATACCAACAGTATTTTTCACATAAGAAGAATAAATAATATCAAAATTTGTATGGAACCACAAAAGACCCTGAAAGGCCAAAGTAAGCTTGAGAAAGAAGAACAAATGTGAAGGCAGCACAATCCCAGATTCCAATACATAATACAAAGCTAGAATAATAAAAACAGTATGGTACCTGCATAAAAATGACACACAGATCAGTAGAGCAGAATAGAGAGCCCAGAAATAAACCCATGTTTATAGGGTCAATATACAATGGGAAAAGTTTACAAATGATGCTCAGAAAACTGGACAGCTACATGCAAAAGAATAAAATTGGACCATTTTCTGTACCACACATAAAAACAAACTCCAAATAGATTAAAGACCTAAATGTGAGACCTAAAACCATAAAACTAGAAAATACCCCATCTATTTGATATATGAGGAGCGAGGCTCAGATATGTCAAATGACTCATCTAAGATCACATATTTGCTAAGTATAAGAATAAGGCTATAAATCTTAGCCTATAAGATTAGCCATGCTGTTATTTTTCTAGCAATTATTCCTTCCTAAACTGAAGCATAAATTCACACAAGACAATATTCTTTTTTTTTTTAAAGATTTTATTTTTTATTTGACACAGAGAGAGAAATCACAAGTAGGCAGAGGAGGAGGCAGAGAGAGAGAGGAGGAAGGAGGCTCCCCACTGAGCAGAAAGCCCAATGTGGGGCTCGATCGCAGAGCCCTGGGATCATGACCTGAGCCCAAGGCAGAGGCTTGACCCACTGAGCCACCCAGGCCCCCTCAAGAGAATATTCTTAATAGCCAATAATACATTTAGCATGTGCAAAAAATAGGTTCAAATCAGTTTAATTACTATAAAATACTATAAAAATGGCTTACTATATTTACACCTGACCCTTTCCTAAATCAAACTGCATTATTTTCAAGAATATTATTAATTTTGAGGGCTTTTAATTGTTCATCAAGCTATGATAATCAATGTTTACAAAACCACTTTAAAACTATAAGGCAACAATTTGAGATGCATGGATGGACCCGGAAGATATTATGCTAAGTGAAATGTTAGACTGAGAAAGACAAATAAGATATGATTTTACTCATAGGTGGAAACTACAAAAAAACAAATGAATAAACAAACAAAAAGCAGTATCAGAACTGTAAGTATAGTGGAGTACTGACTGCCAGAGGGAGGGTTGATGGGCCAAATGGGTGAAGGGGAGATGGGTGAAGGGGGTGGGAGATACAGGCTTCCAGTTATGGAATGACTAAGTCACAAGAATAAAAGCACAGCACAAAGAATATAGTTAATGACATTGTAATAGTGCTCCATGGTGAAGGATGATAGCTACACTTGTGAGAGTAATACAGTATAAAGTTGTCAAATCACTATGTTATTATACACCTGAAATTAATATAACATTGTGTATCAACTATACTTAAAAATTAATTTTAAAAAGTATAAAAAAAAAGAATACAAGGCAACAATAGGGCTCTTCTAAAACTGCAAAACTGATCCTGGTTAGGAAGCATTCTGAATAAGGAGTTCCGCACAATAAAAAAAGATCCAATGGCAGCCATGACATAAGGCACAACTTGATAAGCTTAAATATAATAAATAGTGCATCACAGATTTGTGAAATGTGAATACTTATCAGGAATAAAAAGTGTTTATTATTCCTGAGAAACGTAATAACAAGGATGCATTATCAAGGGCATAGCCTGTGCTGGCAGGATTACATTTGTTATTTCTAATTGTTATCCAAACCCTGAGAGGGAAAATTTATTATTTCATGTTACAGATAAAGAAACTAAGAACCAGAATGGTTAAATAACTACCTTCTGACAAGTAGCTAGTAAGTACATGACTGAACTGGGACCTAAACTCAGATCTAACCTCAAAGGCCATAATCCACATCACTCTGTGTCTCTCAAGGCAATAGATTTTCATTAAAAGAATATACACATATTTACAATAAAGTTTTAAAAACTTATTGAAAGCAGCTTCTGTTTAAAACATATATCATTAATTTCAACACACTAATCAAAATGGAAGACTAGTATCTGTGTGTGTGCTTCTGATTTCCTACTCTCTTCCGCTATCTACTGTAGCACCACTATCACAATATCTTTATTACTTTTTTATAATTTTATTGCTCTTTATATACAGGCAATTAACTTCTTCCATCTTGCTTGTCTTTTTTTAAAAGATTTACTTATTTGAGAGAGAGACAGAGAGAGTGGGAGGGAGGAATAGAGGGAGAGAATTTCAAGCAGACCCTCTGCTGAGAACAGAGTCAGACATGGGGCCCAATATCACCACCCAGGAGATCATGACCTGTGCCAAGACCAAGAGTCAGACACCTTACCAACTGAGCGACCCAGGGATGCTCATCTTGTTTGTCTTTAAGATGGTCTTAAATACTAATGATTCTTTTAATTTCCCAAAACATTTAGGAATCCATTTGTCAATTTACACATAGACACAGTGCTACTTCTTAGGATTTTTTTGAATCTACAGATCAGCCTGAGAAGTGATATTACATCTTTACAAGATTAAGTCTTTTAACCCATTAATATCTTAAAAATGTATCTTTGTTTATTTAAGTCTTCTTTAAGTTTATGTTTATAATTTTTCATTATGTTTATAATTTTTTTTTTTTTACAGAGCTCTTATACAGAGCTCATGAGATATCAGATACAACTAGTGCCCGAAAGTAACAAAATTTACTGGGCTGTAGTGAATTCTTATCTTTGACCTTAACAAATAATGAAATAGTGTTTTCCAAAGTATTTAAGAGTTACTAAATTTAATCCTGGGCAGCATTTGGAAGTGTTAAACTTTAAAACAGTCTTTTCCTTTATGCTTTTGGTGTCCTGCTCAAGAAATCATTCCTTATCACCAAAGTCTTACACAGATATTCCTCAATGTTACCTTCAAGAAGCTCTTTTACTTTAACTTAAATATTTAGATTTATAGTTCACTTGAAATTGCTTTTTGTGTGTGATATAAAACAGGAATTGTTTTGTTCTTTTTTTTTCTTTATAAAAACATAATTATCTAGCACCACTAGCTGAATTATCAACTATTTCTTCACTGTGGTTGCATTGCTATTTCATAAACCAAGTTACTGTGTATGAGGGGTGTGTCTTTGTCCTCACCAACTATTTCAATAGTCTGTCTACCACTGTGCCAACAGCACATTGTCTAAATAACATAACTGTAAAATATTTGCACATATGGTAGGATATCTCCCACCCTACCCTTACTGTGCTTCTTTAGGAGTATCATAATTATTTTGGCTTTTTGCCATTCCACGGAAACTTATGGTAAAGGTCCCAAGAATCTTATTTGCATGTTTATTGGAATGGCATTGGCTTTATGGCTATGCACTGGGAGAACTGAAACTTTAAATGACATTACATTTTTCACTTTATGAAAGTATTATAAGAATGATAACTTTGATATTAGACTTAAAATTTAGTAACCAAAAATAAGAGCAGTTCATCAATAGTTGAAAGTCACTAGAAACTATGGCAAATTTTCCCTAGATGTCACCAAAGTTTAATGAAAAGTAAACATGATATAACATTCTTGAGGATAATCACAAGGAACATAAAGTTATTTTGTATCTGTGTTACAGCATTCAGACCATTAAATAAAATAATGCATATTTATGATAAGGAAAAATCCTGCTAGTATGGAACACATTCCTAACCCCTTCCTTATATGAACTTCCTATAAAATGGTTTAGAAAAAAACACACCTTCTTCATATAAAGAAAAATCAAAAGGGGACCAGCTGTACATGGATAAAAGAAAAAGTAAACTCTCAAAATAAATGACACATGAAAGATATATATACACATATATATTCTTATAAAATATATAAAAATTCATAACAGAGTACAAATAGACAAATTTCATGAAGCAAAGATCCCTATTAATCAGAGATATGAAGCCATGGAGAAGAAATAATGATAGACATTAATAAGGGATATATACTGGGTTCAAAGAGAAATGTAAAAGAAAAAAAAAACTAGAATAGAAACAGACAAAAAACATTAGTTAACAATGTAGTAAATGAAATAGAGGCAGGATGGGGTGGGTAGAGTAAGCAAAATGATTTGGGAATTAATGAAAGTAACAAAATAACTTAGTAAGAAATTAGCAGAAAACCACTGAGAATATTTAGGGCAGTGAAAATACTATGTATGATACTATAATGATGAATACATGTCAGTATACATTTGTCTAAATCCGCTGAATATACTACATGAAGAGTGAACCCTATCATAAACTATGGACTTTTGGTTATTATGATGTGTCAATGTAGGTCCATCATTGTGATAAATTGTGATAAATGTGATAAATTATGATAAATGAGCCACTCTGCTGGAAGATGTGGATAATGGGGGAGGCTATGCTTGTGTGAGGGCAGGGGTATGTGGGAAATCTCTGTAGTTTCCTCTGAATTTTGCTGTCAACCTAAAACTGCTTTTAAAAAAGAAAATATGTAAAATAAATAAGTGCAGAATTTATAAAAAAACCTATAGACACAAAACAAGTAAATCTATAACAATGATATTCCTAAATTAGGCAATAAAATAGATCACAAAAAAGTTGAAAATGTACTAGAAGATAACTGTATTCACCTTAAATGAAATTTCTATTCATAACCTTTCAATAAGCAAAAATAACAAGGAAAGCAAATAAAATAACACATTACCATTTCTTTCAGCTTTAGTAAGGGAAAGAATTTGGGGAAGAAATGAAGAAAAAGATAAAACTACTGCAGAAATAAATGACAAAATGTCCAAGAGAGATTACATTCAAATGACAATATAATACCAGACACTGAAGAAATTAAGGCAAACAACAAAGAGAATAAATTGAGATAAGAAAGAAAAAGGACCAGAGAGAAAGTGGATGAAATCGAAGACAGGCAAAAAAGATCCAACATATGCACACTTATAGTACCAAGAAATATAAAACAACTGGATAGAAATAATATTTCAAATATCAAAAAAATTTCCAAAATGAAAGAAAATTGAATCATTATATTTAAAAGACTTAAGACTGTGTACTGAGGAAAACTGACCACAAATAATAAAATGTGAGGCATATCCTGGTAAAATTATTAGACTTTAATGACAAAATATTCTCAGAGCCTCTAAACAAAAATATACAATTATTCATAAGGGTAAAGAAAATTAGGCCAGTATAAGAATTCTCAAGAGCACTATATAAAAGAAGACAATACTATAGCAATAATTTCATGAAATAAAGTCAAAGATTTTGTATCCAGCCAAGCTGTTCTTCAAATATAAAAGTTATAGGAAGCTTATAGAAAACAGGGAATAGTATCTATATGTGCTCCCTTCCTGAGTAACCTATTAGAAGATAAGCTTCATCCAGCCAAGAGATGATTGGGGAAAACTCCAAGGACTGTTAATGAGGATTTACTATGTGTAATTACAGAACTATAATCATAAATTAAAAGGATGGGAGGAAGGATCATTTATATATATTATATACTCTGAGAAAACAGAAATAATGTAATTTAAAAACTGAGAGAAGGGAGAAAGAAGTAGAGTTAACACTAGTGATTACTGTATAGGTAATAAGTGGGGATCAATGGATGCCATTTAAAACTGGTAGACCAGATTGCAAACTGTTAAGAAAAATAGAGGAATAAGGTACTATAAAAGGAATAACTAAAAGTTCACTATAGAAAAGATACACAAACCTTTCAAAATAAAAACAGCACAGAAATACACCACATGGAGAGAAAAACTGCATACACAATACATTCAGTAACTACCAATAGATAGCATGACAGAGTTGAAGCTAAACAGTGGCCTATTAAAAGAAAATAATTTTTTCCTTCTCTTTTCTTCTTTCTTTCTTTCGAGAGAGAAAGCATGCACATATGTGGGATGGGGGCAGGGCAGAGGGCAAGGGAGAGAGAGAATCTTAAGCAGCCTCCATGCCCAGCTGGAGCTCTATCTCACATCATATGACCTGAGCCTAAATAAAGAATTGGACGCTTAACTGACTTAGCCACCCAGGTGTTCCCGAAGGAAAATAATTTTCAAATTTCCTCAGGAAGAAAAAGCAAACTTTCTGCTATATAGCAAAGACACACAAACAGAGTGATTCAAAGTAGCTAGAAGAGACAAAGATAAACCAGGCCAATGGGAACAACAATTAACAACAACAACAACAACAACAACAAAACCCTGAAGTTGCAATCCTTTTACAAAGATATGAGAAAACTCTGCCGAAATAAAACCTAAGTCTATAGCTGGAAAGAACGTAACATTGACATGTAACAGTTAAGAACCAGGCATACCCTAGTAAAGGTTAGAAATTCAAATGACAAAAAGAAGACTTTGGTGAACCAGCAAAAAGATCAAGTAATTTAT
The DNA here is from genome assembly GCF_902655055.1 of Lutra lutra. Classification (NCBI taxonomy): domain Eukaryota; kingdom Metazoa; phylum Chordata; class Mammalia; order Carnivora; family Mustelidae; genus Lutra; species Lutra lutra. The sequence continues at coordinate 36,205,028 of NC_062291.1, read as the reverse complement.
AAGGATGGAGGATGGGACAGAATCAGTCTATTCTCATAAACTCAACAAATATTTATAAGGTATATACTAAGGAGTGAGTACTAACCTAGACTCTCAGAATTCAGCAGTTAACAAATCAGACCAAATCCCTTGACTATTGATTTGGCATTTGGTTGGATAAAGACAAACACAAAGAAATAAAACAAGGAATATATCTCTTAGGTGGTAAGAAAGTGAAGCTAGAGAAGAGAACAGAGTTAACAATGAAGAGGAAAGAAATATACGTAAGTGCTCAGACTATTCAAAGCATCACATAAAGCCACAAGATAATGAAGCAATGGGAATCATCTCAAGGAAAATCTAGCTATGAATTTTATATCTGACTCAAGTGTCAATTAAGTATAAATGAAATATTAAAATGACTGAACATAAAATACCTTGACGTATATAGTTTCTGTGTGGTTTTTTGAGAAAGTCACTGAGAATAAATTTAGCAAAACAGAGATGAAGTGACTTAGCTATTATAAACGTCTTGACAATGAATGTTTTTAACTGTTAAGAAAAAGACCAAAGGGGCACTTCTGGGTGGCTCAGTGGGTTAAGCCTCTGCCTTCCGCCCAGGTCATGATCTCAGGGTCCTGGGATCGAGCCCCACATCGGACTTTCTGTTCTGCGGGGAGCCGGCTCCCCCCGCCCTCTCTCTGCCTGCCTCTCTGCCTACTTGTGATCTCTCTCTCTGTCAAATAAATAAATAAAATTAAAAAAAAAAAGACCAAAAATTGTGAGTGGGTCAGAGTGGTTATTCTTATAGAACAGAATGTAAATGTTATAAAGTAGGGCAATAAAGATATAGATAAAATACAGTAGCAGAGAGAGGAAGGTGAGAGAGTATGAGATTTCCTTATCTTTTATAGCCTGGGGTCAAAGAGATTCTGAAAAGATGATAAATCATGTAATTGCAGTTCTAAGTATACGGAGAAGTACAAAGGGAAAGAAATGTTTTGTAAGAAAAAGGAATGAAGAATTCTTCATAAGAATCTATAGTTTAATATCTTAAAAAGCTTTACTTCATATAAAGTTACAAATCTAAAGGTAATTATTAGAATAAAAACACAAGCCTTATAAATTATTGGAAGAAACGCAAACACGTACCAAAGGAAGGGGAGAGCGCTGCAAAAGGCAAAAATAAAAACCTCTTATAAAACAGAAAGCATAATAAAAAAATGACAGAATTCAGCCCACCAAAATATATTTTACATAATAAACATGGATTCTTGATTCATACAGCATGAATGAATCTGAAATGCATTTAGCTACGAGAAAGAAGACAGCTCCAATAGGCTACATATTATATGATGATTCCATTTAAATGACACTGTAGAAAATACAAAACCACAGAGATGAAAAACTAATTGCTTCCCCGGGATTGTGGATGGGATAGAGATTGTCTCTAAAGGAGCCATACTCTTGAATTTTTAGGGTAGTAGTACGGCTCTGCACAGGTATATCCGTGACTATTTGTTAAAACCCAGAGAACCGTAGGTCAAAATGAGTTACTTTTAGGGAATGCAAATGTTAAAATATCAATTAGGATACTGGAAAAACCTAGGATGGAATGCCAACTGTGATAAGTTAACCTAACTATACAACATATGTATGATACAGTCTTACTGAAGGTGGTAGGAAAGGAGTTAAATTGAACAAAAAGTATTCCGTTTAGATATTATAAGCCTAAAGACAAAAAAAATAACTGTGTATCAATACTGTAATTTGTGAATTTGTTTATCAAAGGAGTATGAGAATAGCAATTTTGAAACTACTTTGCAGGTATACTGGGGTTGAACATGTAAAGTAAATATATATCATTGAGTACCACCTTTCTCATTATCAGAGAAAAAAGTTACAAATAACCAAAAAGAAATGCCACACACACACACACACACACACAGGAAATAAACTGTGTGTATAATACATGAGCAAATACACATAAATATGTTTCCTAGCTCTATTTGCTGAGGGATCCCAGAAGCAATGACAACTAGTAGCAAACCTAATATCCAGATATTGGTTTTAAAATATCATTCTTCAATAAATGGAACCAGGGCTCCTTGGAAGAACAAAGACTTTGAGGTATGGAAAGTACCAAAAGGTAAGGAAGTGCTAAAAAGGGTAGGAGGTCCACAACAAGGATACAGAAGCCAGCCTGAAAGAGCTACCAATAGCCAAAGCCTGTATCTGAGCAACAAAATTAGTGGGATATTGGATTATAACCCCCCAAACTAAATAAGCGTCCATTATCCATATTGATGTATTTTTTCCAGTTTTATTTAGATATAATTGATATATAATACTGTGTAAGATTAAGTTGCATGACATGATTTAACATATATATTATGAAATTACTATAAATAAGGCTAGTTAATACAAATATCACCTCACAGTTACCTTTTTTTAAAGTGTAGTTAAAACATATAAAGGTGGGTAATGGGTACACAGGGGTTGAATATGTTATTCTGTGTACTTTTATGATTTCACATTTTCCATAATAAAATTGTTTGAGAAACTATAGGTTTTTAGAACTGGAAGAGACTTTAAAAATAATCTATTAATCTTCCAATTATAAGAGAAGTGTAGGTCCAGAACATTTATTAAACCTGAACATCAGCAGCAAAACTATGACTAATATTCAAAACCTGATTTGCCATCTAGTGCTCTACCTAATACACAATACAGACTCCTTCAGGGAAGATCTATCTATGAACATAGAATATATATCATAAATTTTACTCCTGCCTCTATAGCTAGCTAAAATATTAAAAGCCATTCCATTAACAATTATCATTAAAAATCAACATGACACTGGGGCACGTGGGTGGCTCAGTGGGTTAAGCCTCTGCCTTCAGCTCAGGTCATGATCCTCAGGGTCCTGGGATCAAGTCCCGGGATGGGCTCTCTGCTCTGCGGGGAGCCTGCTTCCCTCTCTCTCTCTGCCTGCCTCTCTTCCTAGTTGTGATTTCTTTCTCTGTCAAATAAATAACTAAAATCTTAAAACAACAACAACAACAACAATATAACAGCAATGTCATATTTATAAGGATCACTAGTTTTGAAGGTTTGGAGAACATAACTTTATTAAAATTGTGTTGAATCACTCTACTGTACACCTGAAATTAATATCACAGTGTATGTTACCTAAGTGGAATTTAAATAAAACCTAAAAAAAATAAATAAATAAACTAAAGGCCATAAAAAAAAGTAAATGACCACTTGGTTCATTTTTATTTGAGTTTCACACCTTAAGAGAAAACATCAAAAATACTCCAAAGACATCCCTACTGAGTGACCTCAAAAATAAGAATGGCAATAAGTCAATTAAGGCACAGCCTTTGTCTGAGAAGGTGATGGGAAGCTCTCATTAACAGTCATAACTGTACATCTATCTACTTTCCTAAGGGCCTTTTAATACCACTAGCTATAATACCACCTTCTCCCTCTCCCCAGCCAGAATCATTGACCACCTGGGACCCTTGAATAGAAATAGTACTGAATGGAAAAGGCCACTTGAGAAGAGAAGTATAGTTGTACTTTAACGGTGTAATAAAATACAAAAAGTTAAGAGGAGGAAATTGACTATACAGTGTAGTGAGAACTAATGAGGAAATGTGGTATAAGGGAAAAAAGATGGGGTAGTACCTGAGCTTGAAACTGGCTGTCAGAGACTAATGAGGTATATGACCTCTATCTAGTTCCATAAAGATGACTGTTACCTTATTCAATCGAAATAAACTGAGACTGCAAACTCAGCTCTCATGCAAAAATAAATTTTTACATAAATTGTTTAATACATAAGTTAAATAAAAATGAATAATGAGAATACTGTGATTATGAAATATGTTATAAAAAATTCAAATAGAGAAAAAGAGTGAAAAGTTACCTATAACCTACTTCCTAGAGATAAAAATGCATAGTTTTACTATCGATTTTTAACTACCATAAAAAAGAAAAATTTAATATATTATTATTCTACTATGAAATTAAAATTTATGAAATAAATTTTCATTTATTCCAACGCAGCACTGAATGTAGTAAGTAAAAAAAAAAATTTGCCTCATTCTCTTGGATTCTAAGTATTAATGACACAATCTAGACTGTGAAGACACAATGAAAGCCCTGGAGAAATAAATAATCCATAACCTTAGGTTAACACTTGCTGTGACTTTACGTACTATCAACTCAAGATAGAGGTGTCGAGAAATGGCAGTTCATTGTTTTTCACTGCACTAAGTCTCAAGTATGTAGTAACTCACAGTTTCTTTGATACAGACTTACAACAGTGATATAGTGTTAGGTTATTCAGAAGGTGAAGGGACCAGTAAAAGTACCCATGAATTTTATTTTAATGCTTAAAGATAGCCACTGTTCTTTCTTTAAGGTCATTTACCTTCACTGAAATAGTATGGTAGATAAAGTAAATGGAAAAAAAAAAGGTGGATAATTACATTGCTGGATCAATCAATAATTTATACTTACAAAAGATAAAATTTTGATGTATTTTCCTCCTATATTATCTCCTATATTATACTTGTATATTATACATAGTATAGAAACTATATTATACTATCTAAAATTAATCATCTCAAAAATATATGTACATACAGAGTAATACAGCCATATATATTCATTTATCATTTTACTCTTCTTGGGAAGATCTGCAATTTCATAAATTAGTTTCTTTATCTAGACTTGTTAAATTGGATTGAGGATTTTATTTATTGCATGTAAACAGTACTAAATCACTAGATGTCTCATGTAACATATTAAATGAAGATATGACATTTCAGCTAATGAAGCAAAGGCATTTATCTTGAAACTTTCTTGCTATAGAAAGAGAAACCTTTAAATGTGGCCTTAAGTTTGCAAAAATCAGCAACTTTAATCTATCCACTTTCTTTTGACCTTTACACTCAACCTCAAAAAAATGTTCAGCAACATAAATTCGATCTCAAAAGACTGCTGCAGATCTCATTTTCTGCTGTTTTTCCATTAGGTATTTATGGGACTTGCTAGAGTTACAAGGGACTAGTAAAACGCCAAAGTAATCCTGCAGTTCCTGTGTATGAATTCAGCTTTTCCCTTTGAGATGATAACTTTTTTTTCCCTTGCCAAGGTCTTTTCAGAATTGAGTATAAAACTAAGACTATAGGTGTAATGTTCTTTTTTAAGAGGTAGGATGGGTGAGTCCAGACAAGGCAGAGGGAAAGAATATTAACCAGGGTTAGCAGTTAAACTATTGAAACAAAATCATTTTTTCAAGCCATTAAGGTAGCTTGTTACACATTTGTACTAATTGAAATCACAGCATGATTACATAGGACAGAAACTGAATCCAATGAATTCTGAAGTTTGAAGATCTCAGCTGTGTGCATGCCTTCTCTTAACTACACAGGAAACCAGCTGCTTCCATTTATGAACTGCATTGAACACATGTGCGCCAGTATAGCCATGACATAACATGTAACACTATACTTTCAAATAAGTTTGCCAAGAAGGGGGAGGGTGTACAAATATGTTAGTGAGGCAGAAAACATTATATATGCTTTTTAAAAAATGTTAGTAAGGAAAGAAAAGAACTTCAAGTTGTGTTTCTGTTAATGTGCTTCATAATTCATTATAAGTAATGAAATCAATGAACTTAAAAAGAAACTGGTTCACTCATTATAAATATAGAAGTATATCAAAGTCTAAGTCCAAATCAAGTCTGAGACAAAGAGAAATATTCAATCAGTCAATCCTATCACTCACTACGGACAAGGGACTATATTAGCTATACGATACTGGGCTATGAGACTAAAACTCTCCATAATTTATATAAAACTAGACCAAATCCTGCCCATTTCCCTCATCTCAGTTAACAGAAGTTCCATCTTATTTCCTTCTCAAATACCTTACTTCCAATCCAACAGGAAATTCTTTTATACCTAGTTGCAAATTATAATCTAATCACTTTCTATCACTTTCATTGCTAATAACCTAATCCAGTCTACCACATCTCTCACTTGGATTATTGTAATGTTCCCTAAATTGATTTCCCTACTTTGATATTTTTTAAAGATTTTATTTCTTTATTTGACAGAGAGAGAGATAGCAAGAGAGGGGACACTAGCAGAGGGAGTGGGAAAAAGAGAAGCAGGCTTCCCACCAAGCAGGGAGCCGGATGCAGGGCTTGATCCCAGGACCCTAAGATCATGACCTGAGCTGAAGGCAGACGCTTAACGACTAAAGCCACCCAGGAGAAAATATCCTACTTCTCTCTCTCTCTCTCTCTCTCTCTCTCTCTCTCTCTCTTTTTTTTTTTAAGATTTTCATTTATTTGACACAAAGAAAGAGATCACGCATAAGCTGGGGGAGCAGCAAACAGAGGGAAAGGGAGAAGCAGCTCCCCTCAGAGCAGGGAGCCCAGGGAGTCCAATGCTGGGCTAAGTCCCAGGACCCTGAGATCATGACCTGAGCAGAAGGCAAATGCTTAACGTAGTGAGCCACCAGGTACCCCAAGTTCCCCACTTTTTCATTTGCCCCATTCAGTTCCTTGTCCACAAGGCAGCCAGAATAACCTTACTAAAATATGTCAGGTTATTTTTCCTCTCTACACAAAGCTCTCTGAACTCTTTTTTATTTCATTCAGAGTAAAAACATCACGTCTTCAGAATGGCCTATAAAGTCTTATTCAACATGTCCCTCAACTCTTTCCTTCTTTAATTACATCTCCTGCTACTTTTCCCATTCCTCACTCCACTCCAGCCATATTAGCCTCCTTGTTTCCTTTTCGTTTGTTTTGTTTCAAGTTGTTATTTAAATTCTAGTTAGTTAACACATAGTGTAATATTGGCTTCAGGAAGCCTCCTTGTTTCTTAAATATGCTATGTTCCTGGCATAGAGCCTTTTTACTTGCTATTTATTCCCTGTGTCTGAATTCTCCCTAATATGTGCATGACTGGCTCCTTCAATGTCTTCAAATTTTTACTGGAATGTTACCTTTTTGGGTAAGACTTTCCTCTCATAGTCTTATTTGAAAGGGTAACCTCTCTCTCCAAGCCCCAGCACTCCTTAGCCTCCTTTTCTGTTTTATTTTCCTCTATAGTTCTTATTACCATATAATATACTATATATATATATATATTTTTAAAGTCTTTACTCACTAAAATGTTAGTTCCCTGGGGGTAGTTAATTTTTAATGTTTTGGGTCACTCCTGTATTTTCAGCACATAGAAAAGTACCAGGCACAAAGCAAACCTTTAATAGAAATCAATTAGGTATACAAAACATTTAAATTTAAGTACATTTTTAAAAAGATTTATATATTTATTTGAGAGCATGCACGCAAGTGTACAAACGGGGGAGGGGAAGGGGAGAGAGAGAATCCTCAAGCAGACTCACGGAGCCTAATGCAGGACCAATCCCACACCCCTGAGGTCCCAGCTGAAATCAAAAGTCAGATGTTTAATTGACGGAATCACTCATGTCCCCCTCCCTTTTAAGAGAGAAACAGCGCATGTGTAACGCGCAGGAAGGGGGCAGAGGGAGAGATGGTGAGAGAATCTTAAGCAGGTTCTACACCTGATTCGACAGATCGATCTCATAACTTCAAGATCATGACCTGAGCTGAAACCAAGAGTCAGACACTTAACCTACTGAGCCATGCTGGCGCCCCTGCGAGAACAATAAAATGTCACGATGGATGCTAAACAGTTGACTAGGTTCATTTACTACCTAAGATCATGGCAGATGTTAGCCAAGCTATGAAAGCTAAATTTGGGAATGGCAAGGAACTATCCTGTTATTTCATTTTGAAGTGGATGGCTCATCATGACTAACCTATAAGACTCTACCTGATGGTGAAAATACAAAAATTATGTGGATCTTTGAAATTAGATATGAAACATATATTAATTATTGAATGATTTTCCAAAACTTTAGTAGTTGGTTTTAGGAGAAAATGTGGTCTCTACATTTTTTTAAAACTTTCTTTCCTATACTTTTTTTCTCTACAGGTTGATCTACAGTATTTTACAAAAGTTCTTTAAATGTATTCTTAAAAAAAGGTTATATTTTTTGTGGGAGTACCATGATAAATGAGTTTCTTCTTAATATGCTGTATAACTTCTAATTTCTCCAAATTGTTAAAAACATTTTCAGGTTCCCTATAATAGGTCAATAATTTAAAAAATATATTAATGATATAAAACTATTCAAAGCAATGTTGTATGCAAATTTGCTGGTGCTTAGAATCTGCAGTTCTAATATAGAAACAAAACAAATAAACAAAAAAGACACACAACAAAGAGATTAGACTGTTCTCAAAACCTGTAAGGCATTTGTATAAGATTTAAAACAGACATGCTTTTAAAGTCAAGAACTTTCAAATGCAACAGTTAATCCACGTAATAATTCAACAACCAAGATAGGCTCAAAGTTCTAACAGATACCATATGCAACCTGTAATAAAACCTGAGTTAAGATATTTCAAGCAACAGGATAATTTCATTTTCCATTTTAAGTACCCATTTATTTTTAGTTAACAGGCTATGATATAGCACATGAAAATGATGTGATTACTGTATAATAAAACCCTAGTACAGATAAGATATTTTATTATTAGTTGGGAAGCTAAGACTTGGGGAGCAATATTTCAGAAACATTTTTCTATGGTTGCTACAGATAATGCATACTGAATTTACTATTAATTGGGAAAAGTCGTGAAGTCTAGGAACTGTTAAATTTAGCTAAGAAAGCTGATGAAACAGCAGGAGAGTTATATTTGCCTTGAAAATGTATGTGTTCCAAATCATCATCCGCTATATTGAGCACCTCCTGTAAGTAAAGCTGTGTCAGTCTTAAAGGGAATACATGTTTGTAAGATGTTCTACCACTGCAGTGGTAATTACCAAAAAATAAAAAATAAAAATTAAAAAAAAGAAAAAGAAAGCACTGAGATACAGAAGGGTCAACGATATACTTAAAATATTCCATTTTAAACTGGAAGGAAACAATTAAATGAAGTGCAAACAGAATTGTCAGGACTTTTCTCTTTTCCGACATACAGAATCTAAGTCTTTGTCCTGACAATTGTCACAGAGGGTTACATAAGCCATTCAGACTAGGAAGGTGAGAAAAGTTTTAAAATGTAATCAGTGTGCAGATAAAATCAGATGTTAGCTGAGTAAAGGAAGAAGTATATTTACTGTTTTTTGCTAACAGTTTTTAAGACAAAGGAACAAGTGTCTGGCAGCTGAACCAAGAAAAGTTGGGAACTTAAACAGCATTGTTAAAAGGAAATACCATTTTCTATTTCTGGCTTCTCAAGTTTATAGTTGGTTTACTCTAAGGACTTATTCTAAGTATTCCTCAGTTTAATCACAGAAGATGTTCTGTAAATTTAAAGACAGAAAACTGGCAACCCTCATCAGCAGTATTTCAATATTACAATAGTGTCTTTTATTAGAAACTCAGTACTCCTAATTCATTCATCTGCTAGACAGAACTTCCTGGCTAAGAGTCCATTGTGATGACATAATTTCTGACAAAGGCATTCTCAGTAAAATGGAGACTACCAGGACTAATCATTAGAGTTTTACTTTAAATATTTTGTTAAGCTGTTTGTAATTAATGGAATAAAGGGAACACTTCACTAGAATATACACAGCACATCATGTCACCCTGAAGGAGTAACTTCATAGAGCAAAAGTCACCAACAGACAAAGATCTTGTTTTCATGTTTTTAAGGGACAACTGTGCTTATCTCCTACAGTGTTTGCAGCAGAGTGTGTAAATTGTACATAGTAAGGATAAGAAAAACAGGATAATCTGCCACTCTGAGATGGAAACAGTTACACCGAATATAAAATTCTAAGAAATTTTAGGCACAACTAAGCATCTTTGAATAGGAATCTCTCCATTATCTGCATTATAGAAAAATCAAATGGAATTAATGACCATCTGAAAAAACTACCATCTTTGTAACATTCATGTAACTTTGTTTTAGCAACAATACTGTACATGTGAGATAAATAAAAATCAACCCACAAATTGGATATACAAATGTCCGAAATTTCACAATTGCAAAGTAGAAGCATAAACACAACAAATGAAATAAGTTCCATTCTCCCTACTACCCCCAACAACCAAAATGACCTCGTGTGTGTGTGTGTGTGTGTGTGTGTGTGTGTGTGTGTGTGTGTTACTATCACACAGCTTATGTCAAAAGGACCTTTTGGTACACAGAGGTATCACAAGGCCTTTTTTGTTTTTCCATCAAAACCTGCTTTATCTGAGGTAAGCTTGAGAGAATAATGTTCAAAGAGTGCTCAATAGCAGGTGTTCTTTCACAGTATTTTCCCCTTGGGGGTAGAAGAACGGTTAGGTAGCCACAGAGAGAAATGACTTCCAAAACCAAATCTCTTTCTAATTTGAAATTTGAAAACCAAACAGACCGTCTTGTATTTCTTAAAGTGTAAGTGTAATTATGGGGAGAAATACTCTTAGAGGGACTAAAAGCAAGAAGTGCTCATGGGGGTGGGGGTGTGGGTGGGAACATATTTAGATTTTTTTCCCTTTTTAAATCATTGGGAGACAAGAATCAATAAAGGTTGGCATGGCAATTAAGCAAGGAGGAAAAAAAAAAACCACAACTAACTGCCTTATTTTAGCAGTAAAAATGCATGACTCCTCACTACAGAAAGCTGATTTTTTGTATGGGTATTTTCCAAACTGTGTCTTGCTAAACCCTACTGTCCTCTGAGATATAAAAAGATATTTTATGGAAAAAGGGTTTTGTTCCCCAGGAAAGAGATCTGTTCAATTTTTGCCTATCTTCACATTTGCCAGCTAATTTGGAAATGAAACTCTTTTCTCATAGAATATAATTTGGGGAAAAATTACATTTCTCTATATGTTAAGGTAGGGGATACATGTGCATATTTAAAGAAAAAAATCTTTTAATCAAATTCTGTTTAATTATTTCATGTTCTTTCCCATATTAAAACCTAATTGACCAAAAGAACTCTATGGTTAGGGAAGAAAACTAGATGGTGTGTGGGCTAGTCCCAAAAGGTGAGGTAGATGAGTAATTCTAAAAGCAGCATGGCAAAGGAAGGTATTTATTATTGCTTGTTTTGGCAGCTGAGACAAGCGGAAGCTGGTAGTAGAGTGTAATGTGTAGAATGTCCATACCAAACTGGATCTTACCAGAAGTATGGAGCAATAATAAAAATTTCAAAGCCAAACTGAATGAGAATATACAACTTTTCTTTGGAATAGGTTTCAGAGTATCCACACCTGAATGACAGAAAAGGGGTGTGAGTAGGAACATTAGGGATCTGGGGAATAACTCTAACCTTAAGATTTCTTAATCATCCATTTAAAAAAAAACCATGGAAATACTACATTAAAATGTTCTCATGCAAAATTAAAAAAAATTACTCAGTAATTGAATGACAGACTGATACTTGGAATACTGGCCCAGATCACTGTGTTATTCTCTTGGCAAAACAAGCAAACTGTTTTTGATTTGCTGTTTTCTTAAGTGACCTAATCCCCAGCCTTTGAAACTGGCTTGAAAAATATTAGGAGTACGACACATCTTCTTGAATGTAAAACTGGGAGTAATGCTTTGTAAATAGTTCCATTTCAGCAAACTATAAAGAACTGTCATTATACTGAGTAAACTACTAGTCAAATGTGTTATTTCTTTTATATACAGATTGTCTTTTTATTGGGATCCAACCTCTCTTGTTGGCACTCCTTTGACTTAACTTTGGAATAAATATATATAAAATTTAACATCCACTCTGGCAAATAACGAAAATATCTTCATAGCAAACATTTGGTGAGCATTTCTTGTGGGCCATGCACTCACTGTTCTGACAACTTAAACATGTTACTTCATTTTATCATTATGAGGTAGGTATTATTACCTTCCCCTTTTTGCAGATAAAGAAAGTGAGGCTCAGAAGTTAATTTTCCAATCACACAGCTAGTAAGTACTGAAACTTGATTCTATGTCCTGATAGTTTTAACTCCAAGGTATACCCTCTCAATCAATACAATATTCTTGTCTTAAAATAGCAAAAGTTAAGTTCCTAATAAATATTATTTTCATACATATTTTAAAAGAAAAAATATAATATTAGGGATGTTTCTATAATTGATTTACATCTCATAAACTCATTGTAGTAACTCAAAACCTCCCCCAAGTTGCCTCAAATGTGTTCTACTGATGGTTTCTTCAAAATAATCAAGTACACTAATGAAACAAATTGAATCAAGTACTATAATCGAAACTATAACATTAATAAACACTAGGAAAACAAGTCGAATAAACACTTTTTTTAAATGGGGAAAGAAGAAAGAAATGGCACCAATGATTCCCAGTAAGTATAAATTAAACCAAATGATTATTATCTAATCAATGCTGTAGCAGTCCCAAAGACTTAGGTGGTCTTCATTTAACATTATTACTTCTGATGTACTAAAGAAAGGCCCATTCACTGAAAAAGTTAAGGAATCAAACATATGGGCATCTGCTACCTATGAGAACATTTTAAGGTATTAATAAAATTCAAATTTACAAAGTGTTTTGCCTCTCTAAAAAAATTATATATATATGTGTGTGTGTGTGTATTATATATATATGCTTTTAAAGTTTTTTGGCAATTACTAAATAATTTTTAGATCCAATTCTTGTCATTGTTTTCCAAATTCATTACTGCTTCTATCATGAATACCCATAAGTTTAAAACAGGTCTTATAAAACAAAGTCAAAAATTTCATTAGTCCTTTAAAAACTGTGTTAATTAAAATATTATTAAGTTATTAAATTACAATTTTATGAGTTGTTACTTTTTATGAAATCAATCAATGAAATGGTTGTTTCAATTCTTTTTTCTAGAATTTTATAGGTTGGGGAGGGGAGAGAAATGAGAAGAAAAGGAAATAATCATAAAATGATGAAGTAATTTTTAAAAGCAAAATCACTGGAAGACCACTAATAACTTCAAGTGAAATGCCATATAAAAGCTTTTAATTGCCTTAAATTTGTGAAAAACTACCCAGGAGATCAACAAATTCACATCAATGAACTGCATTATACTAATAAGAGACCCCTGGCCTCTAGCCAGAGAGAACAAACAAAACGAACCATTCTCACATGGCTGCAAATTATCCAAAAGGAAGAGAAAGAGACAGTCAAAGTAACATGTTTGCACGGTGGGAAAAAAGATCAAATATTGATCAGTCCAAGCTGAGGTAATTAGAGCCATAGTCAAGGAGATGGGAAGCATGTTCTTAGTCCTAAGAATTGCATCATAAATGTTGAGCAAATTAGTTGTTCAACAGGACTGTTGGACTGTCCTTAAAAAAAAAAAAATTCCATGAAACATCTGTATGGTTCCAGGTGGTCATACTTTTAAAATTTAATAACTTCTTGACCCTTTAAGAAATCATTTCATTTGTGTGCTTTGCAGAAAGATTTATAAGATTTGCTTGAATTTTATCTCTATTACCATGAGACTAATCACTTGCCCATATGTTAAATCATGGTTTGTCAAATAACAAGAAAGTAAACGAACTGCAAAATGAAGACAACTTAAAATCACTACATCTGACTAAGTGTCTATAAACATCTATAAAGTATGAAGCTTATATAATTTTAAAAAATTTTTATTATAGTGAAACCTAGGCATTTTCCCTTTTTTGTGAGGATATTATCACTATCATTGTTGAAAACTTAAGTGGTTACCATAATCTTAAAAAAAAAAAGGGAAAATTTCTTTAGAGTCTATGGCAAGAAGTAAACCAGAAATTTGTCTATTACTTGTTTCAAATGAACTTTTTCACTTAAGAGCATTGTAATTATAACCACTAAGTGCACAAGGCAGTTAAAATCAAGTATCTATATGAAAAATTTGTGGTCAGGGGTGTCTGGAAGGCTCAGTCTGATCCTTGATTTCAGCTCAGGTCAAGATTTCAGAGTCATGAGATGTCTTGACAACCACCCCCCACCACCACTGGGTCAGGCTCTGTGCTCAACACAGAGTTGCTTGAGATTCTCTCTCTCCCTTTCCTTCTGCTCCTCCCCTCACTCAAGCTCTCTCTCTCTCTCTTCCTAAATAAACAAAATCTTTAGAAAAAAAATTTGTGGTCAGTCATGACATAAACTAGAATGACAATGTCCATCCAGAATCAACTTGCCATGAAAGATTATTCTCAGAAACACCAGAATAAGTCATATTACTGGGTGCCTGGGTGGCTCAGTTGGTAAAGCATCTGCCCTCAGCTCAGGTCATGATCCCAGGGTCCTGGGATGGAGTCCTACATTGGGCTCCCTGCTCAGCAGGGATCTGCCTCTCTCTCTCCTTCTGCCTACCGCTCCCCTTGCTTGTGCTCTCTGTTAAATAAATAAATAAAAATCTTAAAAAAAAAGTCTTATTACTATTTGTAGTAATATGAAGCACTCATTTATAAAATTTCCTGACATATATCCAAAGGATTGTTTCTATATCTATTTATAAATTCATGGTTTTATAAAGTTGAAATACACGTAAAGCTTATAAATCTAACCTTATTTCTCCCTACCACATTCATGTGTGTTGATCAAATTCTGTAACAAATAGCAAATCACTAACAGTTCTAAAGAAGGCAGTACCACAAAACTTTTTTTTTAACCCCCTAAATTCAGTATTTCAGAAGCAGTCAATAAGTGGAATGAACAGGAGCACCTGGGTGGCTCAGCTGTTAAGCATCTGCATTTGGCTCAGGTTCATGATCCCAGAATCCTGGGATTGAGCCCCCACATTGGGCTCCCTGCTCAGCAGGAAGCCTGCTTCTCCCTTTCCCTCTTCCCCTGCTTGTGCTCCCTCTCCTGCTGTCTCTTTCTCTGTCAAATAAATAAACACAATCTTAAAAATAAAAAAAATGGAAAGAATGCCTATTTCCACATTCGAGGTAATGACATAATTCATATGCAGATAAATTATAGGTAAATCTGAACATTTTAAATTCATTTATCTAAAATATATCTTTCATGTTTTCTTATCAACCAAGTCTATTTTGTTAATTGCAAAGTCACTAAAATACTATTTGTTCAAAATAAGGTATATTTTTCTTTTAATCATGCATGATTATCTGTAAATTAATTTTTGTGTAACACATCACATCTATACTATGAACAATTAATTATAGCTGGTCCTCTGTGAATAAGCAAAGAGACAACTGAGATATTTAATCAATACACTGGTTCTGATCAAGTTCTTCCATGCTTCTGTTCCCAAAATACCAAATACAGGAAAAAGCAAATAAATCTTAATATAATCATTATTTTATATTAAGAGTTATGTTAATATTCTTCCAAGGAATCGTGTATTTTTTCCCCCTTTCACACTTTCTAGCATTTTACTCCTTCATTTTAGGATAGTTTTGTTCTATCATTACTTCTTAATAAAAAGAGAATGAATTACATCTATTTGTGCCAAATTCTTAATCCCAGTGAAGCTTTCACAGATGGAATACTTAGTCACGTTAGTAGCTTTGCTATATATTAGCCCTCCCATCCCCATCTTTCTTTTCTGAAATGCTGGAAAAAGTGGATCAGGACATGTGATGAAAATGAACTGCTAATCTAGATGTCACCTCAGAAAAATAGGTTTCATTTCTAAATTTTTCATCACATTTCAAAGAATAGATATACTCATCTTTCATCATTAGCATTTTTCACCATAGCCATAATCATGTGATAAAAGCTACCAGTACTCCCCAAGAAAGAGTGCAGTTAGCCAATTGTTCCACAGGAACACTAAATTTATCGTCTCTTTGGGAAAAAGTGAAAAAGTAAATACACTGCTCTGCATTTTGTTACCTAGTTTTCAGACAACTTTACTGGTGAAAATAGATAATAAAGCAGTGTTTAGCCTTCTAGTAGTAAAAGCCATCAAAATAAGATATCCTGTGTTCCCTTCCACTCGCCGCAAGGAAATATCTGCATCTTATTGGTTGATATTGTAAAATTAGGCTCAATTGAAAAAAAAATCATAAAATAAGTAGAACTATTATTACTTAACCTTTTACATAAAAATCCCAGGAAAAACTAATTTAACTATGAAAGAAAAAAAAGGCAGTAGAGCCATAGTTCTTACAAATTTTAAAAGCACAATAAAGAGAAAGGATGTCCAGTTGTTGTTCCTTTGACATTTTTCTAATACTTAGTTAGAAGTGGGAACACAGTGGGAAATGAAGCAATATATGTATTAACAGACCACTGACCTACAAATGAGATAGGAAGGTAAAAAGATAGCACAGTTAATTAATCTTTAAACCATTTATCTCATAAACCTTTAATCCCCAAACAAATATTTGTACTCAGTAGGATACAACTACAGCAGTTTTCCTTTATATTCAACTGCTTTGCCTTGTTCCATGGAAAAGTTATAAAGATGTCTTGTTCATTGAAAGATACCAAACCAGAGAAATTTTATAATGCTTTAAGACAAAATAATTGAACATAAACTTTAAATATATAAAAGGAGGAATACTGAAAAAATCAGCTTACTATTCTCCAATTACATGATATTTTTCAATTACATCTCCAGTATTTTGGTTTCCCTTAGTCTCAAAGGAGATGTATTACAAAACTAAGGTTGGATTTCTTCTGTATACTGTTTTCAGTGGATTTAACAAGCAATATTTATTGAGGATCTTTTAAATGCAAAGCAATAAAGCACTATGATGAGATCCAAAATTACATAATCATTTGCCCTCAAAGGGTTCACATTCTTGTGAAGGAAGATGTGTCAGAGGATGGCTTTCTCCAATTTCGGAATTGGAGAAATTGATTCTTAACTAAGTTAAATACAGTGCTTTGATTTCAAGTATAGTCACTTCTGAATGCATATGGTAGATCACACTGTAACATAAGTCTGAAGTTATCCTTTTATCCATTATTCAATCCACTTAAACAACAAACAGTTGCTGAACATTTTTTTTTTCTAGGTATTGTGTCAGGTCAGGGTGATACAAAGAAAGCTAACATACAATACCAGCTTTCAGAAAGCTCACAGTCTAGCTATACTCTTGATATTATCATCTTTTTATCCTCTTAGTCACCAAACGTGTTCCTGCCTCAGTCTATGCTTAATCACACACTGGAACAGATCATTCCTTTTCTATCAAATCAACTATAGTTAGGATTCAAGTTTTACCTCTTCTATCAATCCTTACAATGGTTTCAGGCAGTGTTTGAATGAACTAAGATTTAAGATTCAGAAAAAAAAAAAAAAACTAAAGATACCCTCTGTTTCCTTTTATTTACTTATTTTTAAAGATTTTATTTATTTATTTGGCGAGAGGGGTGAGGGGTAGAGGAAGAAGCAGACTCCCCATTAAGCAGGGAGCCCAATGCAGGGCTCAATCTCAGGAGTCTGCGATCATGACCCAAGCAGAAGGCAGACACTTAACCGACTGAACCACCCAGGTGCCTCCCTCTATTTCCTTTTAAAATCTCAGCAAAATATATTAGGTATAAATAATGGATTCTTAAAAAATTAGGAGGTGAAAAAATCCAACATCATATAACACGCATAATACCTAAAAACAAAGACCAAATACACCAAACTTGCTGTTTCTTTCACAGAAATGCATCCTCTGTGACGTTTTTGATAGGACAATTTGACTAGGCCACAAACTCTAGTTATTCAATCAAATACTAACTTAGGTGTTACTCCAAAGGTATTTTTCAGATATAGTTAAAAACCCTTATCAGTTGACATCTAGTAAAGGACTATCCTTGATAACCTGGAAGGGCAGAGTGAATCAGTTGGAAGGCCTTAAAATCATGGTCAAGGTTTCCCTGACAGAATAAATTCTACCTATCTATATAAGAGTTGTTTCGGCTGCTGCCTATGGAGTTTGAGCCTGCTAGTGATCTCCAAAGTGATCTTTGTGCTGGTGTCACTAAGAAAGAGGACATGGTTTTATGTAAAAGTTGCTTAATATCCTAGAGGAAGACAAGAGGTCAAGCAAGTCTATATGGAAGAGGAGGTGACATAAAAGGAGTATTTGTCATATGCCAGATCATATATCATCACACACACACACACACACACACACACACACACACACACACACACACGTAGCAGAATCAGCATTTGAACACAAGCCTATTTTTAAAGTTTCAATTTCTTCATCTGCACTGTAGAGTCTTAGAAGGAAATGATGCCCTAATAATATAAAGAATCATTCCTTGGGCACTTATGATGCTAGACCATTTTATTAAGCATTTAATGGCATTTTTAATGACATTTTAAAAAAAGATGTATTTATTTGAGAGTAAGAGAAAGCATGTGCACATACACACACCCACGAGTGGGGAGGAGAAAAGAGAGAGAGAGAATCTCAAGGAGACTCCCTGCTGAGTGCAGAGCCCCATGCGGGGCTTGATCTCATGACCCTCAGATCATGACCTGAGCCAAAACCAAGAGTCAGACTGGACGCTCAACTGATTGATCCACCCAGGCACCCCTTGACTTTTTAGAACCTTTTGAGGTAAGTACTATCAGAATCTCCATTTTATAAATGAGGGAATTATGGTGGGAAATTGACATAGAGTAGTAGGATATTAGTCAAAACTTAAGAATCATCTCAATTCAGTGCCCTGGGAGTAGTCCACAGCCAATTTACTTTCTTCTGGGGGAATAGGAGTGTGGAGGGACATTTAAGTAAATACAGCAAATATTATAGCTGCTAATTTAAAGATCAGTGTGAACATAATAAAGGATGTAGGCCCGAGGGTATTACTGGAAAGGTAGATTTGAAATGCTTTCAGTAAAGCATTACAAAAATAAAAATCAGGGACACCTGGGTGGCTCAGTCCGCTAAGCATCTGCCTTTAGCTCAGGCTCAGGTCATGATCCCAGGATCTTGGGATCGAGTCCTGCATCAGGCTCAGTCTGCTTCTACCTCTGCCTGCTGCTCCCCTTGCTTGTGCTTTCTCTCTCTAACAAATAAATAAATAAAATCTAAAAAAAAAATTTTTTTTTAAAAAGGAAAGAAAAAAACAAAAAGAAAGAAAGAAATTACCCAAAACTTAGTGCAAAGCAAACACCATTTTCTATCAAACTCACAGATTGTGTAGGTCAGGGACTGAGATGGAATGGTTTAAGTGGTTCTGTGGGGCAGGGCTTCTGGGTCTTGAGCCCCAGTTTTCAGATTAAGAGAAGTCACACCCTAGCCTCACTCTCACCAGTGCGTCGAGCTGAAGCCAAAAAGGGATGAGACTTAAAAAAATAATAATAAAATAAAAATAAATCAAAATCAAAACCCAAAGTTTCCTCAGTAAAAATCATTGAGTGAGGGAGCATATGGGTGGCTCAGAGGGTTAAGCAAAAAACTCTTGGTTTCAGCTCAGGTTGTGGTCTCAGGTTCATGGGCTCTGCAACTGTTCCACACTCGGAGGGGAGTTCTGCCTGAGATTCATTCCCCCTCTCTCTCTGCCCTTCCCGTGGTTCCCAGTCTCACTCCTCCCCAAAATAAATATGTAAGTAAGTAAGTAAGTAAATAAATAAATAAATAATTATCAGTGAGTGAGGCTCACAGTCTCTCTCTAAAATAAACAAATAAATATCAGTCAGTGAGGAACATGGGTTGCTTTAAGACTAACCATATGTGCTTTGGTTTATAAAATCAAGGTAGGTTTGCTTAAAATCAAAATAATACATAAACTAGAGCAAATACAGTTGAAACAAGTTTATAACTGTCTCAACATATTTCAAAGCTCCAAAAGTAACAAGAAACTGGAGACTATTCGAAGATCGTTGTCTTCCATGTTTTATTCTGTTTATGTACCTGGAAACCACAAGTATAAAGGGTTAAATGAAAACATACAATTACCCACCCTCTCACTACTATTCTTCCAAATTACGGTCTCATATCACACTCTTCCTTAAAAGGATTTTATGGTTCCCAACTGCTTACAGTATTTATACTTCTAAGCATGGAATAGAAGGAATATTAAGAATATAATTCTGACATTTTTACTTTTCTACCATTATCTGCTACCATTCTTCCACATGCAACCTAGCCTTAGTATCTTACAATCTGTTCCACAGAAGAGGTTAGTAAGTTCTCTTTGAAAAAAGCTTGAGTGGCAAATAGATTTTTAAAAACTGCATATCATATCTCCCTCTGTGGATATTAAAAATGAACATCAGGCAGATTGGAAGGACTTAAGAAAATAAGTAAATTACACAAGGGTTACGCAATTAGTGGCAGAACACCTCCCACCCCCAAGTTCAAGTAATTAGAATAAGGAGATAAATTATCAGTCTTAAATCAGTACAAAAGGAGAAGCTGGAGCCCTTTAAAGACATACCACCCACTTTAGCATTTACCTGGCAGAATCTATTCCCAAATTATTTACTGGGTTTTGGCTAACCTGCTATTTAAGTGTAATAAAAAATAGGTTTAAGCTGCATGCTTCAATTAATTCAAAATCACTACTAAAGTAACAAATCAAAATACTAGATACGTTTTTTTATGTATTCATATTTAAGCACCTCTTTTTAAAAAAAGGTAGAGAAGTTTTAAAAATGAGAGAAGTTCATTGAGTGAATTGCAATCCCTGCGAGAGAGGAGAGCAGTTATAACTCTTTCATTTATACTTGACATTTTCCATTAGCCTTTCTTAGAATTCTCAGTAAACAATTACTTGCACTCACTTTATGATTTAGGTAAGGCTCAACAGCCACTTCCTCTAAATAAGGAAACCAAGGTTAAGAGAGGTTAAATGCCTCAGAGCAGATCAGAGGTGGAACTCGCTATATAACTGTGGGGTTCTCAGGAAATAATTTACTCTTTCCTTCAAGCAGGTGTAAACATACTAAGACATGTGATAGTATGGACATTCCAAGAAGCTTCTTTTACATTTCAACCACTTTCTTTCACTCAAAGGCACTGAAAAAGTATTGTGTGATAATAGAAAAATATATAAAAAGAATGAATATGAAATCAAGTTATAAACAAATATAGGAATTATTACTATGGTCAGCAGGACTTTATTCTTTATTAAATAAAAATTACATAGCTGCTTAGATAACCGGAAAATTCTTCATTTAAAGAATGAATAGTAAGAAACATAAGGTGTTAATGAAATTGTATTTACATTAATGACATTCACATCACACTTGTTATTAACATGTTAATCACTAAGTACTCAAGATTTGTCAAGCCAGGAGCAGCTGATTTTAACAGAAGATCTTTTCAGCTGAGGCTCTGTACAACCATCTGTAAATTTCATGTCAGAATATTGAAAGAAAAAAATTTTTTTTAAAAACTACTAAGTGTATAAAAACTAATTGTGCATGTAATGAATTAATTCTTTATGAAAATACTGAACAATTGATTTACAGCCCACTATTTATTTTTCTAAATTAGTGATTATGACATTAAAATATAAATTCTACCAGAATGTTTACTCTCAATGTCTTTCTTTTCTAACCTATATCTTTAATCTTCTGAGTGTATGTGCACTATAATTAGATGTTGTGAAAATTATTATACTGTTACAGGAAATGGATTTTGTGATTTCTGGCAAGAAATACAGCAATCAGACAAATGAAGCGTTAGAGGAAAAGAACTATTTTTTATGAAAAATAATGGATCAAGGTACTAATCACCACCACTCCTAAACTCATTACTGGATGCTGAAGAAAAAGAATCTAACCCCCTTACGGCTGAATTAAGAAGGAATGGTTATTTAAAAGACAAAACCTTCTTTATTCCACATTATAAATTATATGTTTATACTATGTCATAGGAGAGACTTTGCCCAAAGAGAAGCTGCCTTAGAGGATACTTCCTATGTCTCTCATTGCTTTCCATGTCTGCTTACTGAGGTAAGAAAGAACGTTTTCATTTTTAGCAGGGAAGACTAGAAAGCAACTGAAAGATGTTTACTCTTTAAAGGTTCCTATCAGTTATATGACCAGGATTAAAGAGAAGATAAGTGAGTCTACTAATTCCCAAATATGTGTTCATCACAAAATGGATATGCCCCATTAACAGTACAAAACCTCAGACAGAATTTACCATCAAGACAGAGACTGCTCTTCCTCTGCTTTCCCTGCTTCCTACCTAATTAATGCTTTAATTTAGCTACATATAAGTGTTAACCATTTATAGAGTACTGTGGAAAATTAACCCACATTTGTACATTGGGGTTAATTCCTGTGGGGAAACAAATTTTAAGCTCAAATAACTAAATTACAAATAAACTTTGGGTATGTTGTTCATTTGTTCACTCTGGATGATCTGATGAAGTGCCCTAGAGATAATCATGTTTATTGGCTGGTCAGTTGCATATTCCTGAAATGGAGAGGCAAGTGGTAGGTGATGTATAAATTTCTGCTATCAATTCCTGCTTACTGGATTACCAACATTTGAGTTTCATTCTAAATACTGTAATATATTTAACCAATAAGGACTGTGGTGAAATGAATAAGTTAACAACACCATGATGTATGATAAAAATAACAAAACAGCAGCGATAATACTTTTACATTATAAATTTCTTCAAGGTGTCCCTCTCTAAATTTATGCTTCTAATATTACAAATATACTTCTAAATATTAATTTCTTTGTTCTTAGGTATGCCAAGCAGTCTAAGTAGTCTAAAAGTTCTGTAACATCATCTTTTCTTATAACAAATTTATTGAGATCTAATTCACATACCATATAATGCACACATTTAAAGTGCACAATTCAGTGATTTTTCATGTATTCACAGAGATACATGATCATCACACCAGTCCTACTCTTTGGATATTATGAATAATGCTGCTATAAACATTCATGTACAAATTTTTTTTTGTAGATACAGCCTTTCATTTCTCTTGGGCATACACCTAGAAGTGAAATTGCTGGGTCTTATGTAATTTTATAGTCAGCCTTTTGGGGGAACTGCAGACATTCCTACCAGCAGTGTATGAAGGTCCCAATTTCTCCACATCCTTGTCAGCACTTGTTGTTATCTGTCTTTTGTTTATAGCCATCTGTGAGTGTGAAGTTGAATTGCATTCCAGTTTTGATTTGCTCTTCTCTAACAGCTAGAGATGCTGAGCATTTTTTCACATGCACACCTCTGTTTTGTACGTGTTTCAGAAAGTGGATTTAAGAACTTGAGTTTGTAAGGACAGAATCAGTACAAAGGTGATAATATTACAGTTGTTGCCTTTGACAGCATACCTGAGGAAACCCTCACATACACTACGTAAGCATTTACCACTCTTCATTTATATTGTAATAGATTTTATCCTTCCTGAGAAATTGGTAGTTCGATAAATCCAGAACCCTTGTTTTCTTCAGGTTGGTATCTGCCACATTACTAATAGGATACTCAGAGTAGGCAGTCTCAATGAATGATGTTTAAACTAATACATTTAATGTCTGATCTCATATTACTTTCACAAATTCCTAAGACAGAATGGACTGGTAGTATTCAATCCCCTTTAGAAAAATAATGATCATAAATAATTATGCTTTAGATTAGTGAGACATTATGAAACTCCAAATTTCCTAATCCCAAGGTTAGTACTCTGTATGCCCTTGATTAGGCAAGGGACTCTTCATGTTCAGATGATCCAAGTTTTAAAGTATTCATATCTATGATAAAGCAATGCCAGGTTTTTTTTTTTAAGGTTTATTTATTGATTTGTCAGAGAGAGCACAAACAGGGGGAACAACAGGCAGAGGGAGAAGCAGGTTTCCCACAGAGCAAGGAGCCTGATGAGGGATTCAATCTTAGGACCCTGGGATCACAACCTGAGCTGAAGGTAGACCTTATCTGACTGAGCCACCACTTAGCAGATGGAGCCACCAAGGCATGCCAGTGCTGTTTTCTGTTTTTGTTTTTTTTAAGTAGGTTTCATGCCCAGGGTAGAACCCATTGTGGAGCTTTAACTCATGACCCTGAGACTAAGACCTGCACTGAGACCAAGAGTCAGATACTTAACTGAATGAGCCACCCAGGCACCCCTAAAGCAATGTCTTTATTTTGGTTTATGAACATGAATAAGTACTTCACATACATTAAATTAAAAAATGCCATCTCATTAAAATATGATAAAACTTAATCTTATTATGAAATAACTGATCAATGCAGTCTTGTTCTTCACAAGTATAAGAGACAAAACTGGGGAATCCTGGTTTACTTTGATGAACCTGTAACAAGGGCTTGAATTTCAGTCCCAAATCTACAATTTATGAGTTGGGTAAACTTGACCAAATTATTTAACTTCTCTGAGCTTTACTTTCTGCATTTTTCACGTGGAAAACAGAATTTAACTCAAAGAGCTATTGTGGGAACCAAGTATGTAATGTACTAGCATGTAGCAAGCATGTATTGAAATAAACTATCATTATTCAAGAAAACATCGCATATATATATATATAATGTGAAATCTGTTTCCAGATAAGAAAATTCTTTAACCTATAACAAGCCAGTAGGATTAATCTAAACATCTTAGCTTGATGGGGAAGCTAAATATCTTAGCTTGATGGGGAAATCTCTTGAACAGAGATGGGAAAGAGATGAACCTGTACCATCTGAATTACATATTATTTGCATATATTACATATTCAAGTCAGTCAACAAGAAAAATAACAAAATTGCTTTAATTAATTATTAAAAGAAATAATCATGCTATGAATAAGTTATTTCTATACTATATGACCTAATAACATGGGTCACTAATACCAAATGTATATGTTTATAGGAAATTACACATTTTTATATATTGAAATTCAGCCATGTTGATTTGTAAAGCAAATATGTGATTATTTCAAATTGGGATTTAACATGAACATTAAATGAACATACAATGGTTTAACACTAGAGATTTGATTTTGTGTGATACACTTTGTATGTTTGCTTGATTTATTGCATATTACACAGTTTATAAACATGAAAACCATATTTACTGATATAAGTAAACATTTTTAATATAAAGACAAACTTTCTTTTGGAAGCCAAGACAGATTATAATCCATTAATATATCTTTCAACAAAAAGGATGAAATCTTCCACTGGTTAGGCTGATAAACTCTTTCATGTCAAAACTAAGCCTCTTTATCATGATAACCTAGAATAATGGTTGGCTACTCTAGGCACTTTATCTACTTTACAGATGAAAAATCAGCTCTACTTTCATGGAATTAGATTAATGCCATAACAGGAAATACTTCTGGTGCTGAACTTGCTTCATGCTTTCAAAGCTGCCTGTAAATTTAAAGTACTTCCTGAATTCAAAAGATAAGACAGGAGAAGGAAAAAGAAAAACAGTATAGTGACCCTTTTACTGAAGGAAAATATTGCTTCCTGAAAAAAGCTGTTGAAAGCTACTTGCTAAGGGCATTATGCTCTAGAAAGCCTAGGGCAAGTCTGTTTTAGTTGAACATGGGGATTCTGGTTATATATCAGACAGTTGTTATAAATCTGCTCTTTCTATAATCCTTTTTGATAAACTTTTTTCAAGTCATCGTGGTGAAAGCTGAAGTAATAACTTTCTCAGCTTATAGAACATAGAAAATTGCTCACTATTTTACATATAACATTTTATAAAGGATTACAGTTTAACACACTTGGAAAAATGCTGACCCCAAGCTCTAGAATTAAATTTTGGTTCAGACATGTACCAAAGGTAGCAAATCCAGTTAATACTTATTGGCAGTCTACTTAACATTAAAAAAAAAAAAAAAAAAAAAAGAGGAAGGACTATATGGAACGAATATAATAACACAAATGATTATATGATCTAAAACAGACGGGAGAAAGGAGGAAATTGGACAACAAAAACAACACAATAGGACCACAATGAAAACATCAAAGAAAAACAAAAGAAATACAACTATCTATTTATCCATCCAGCTGCTTACAATGTGCTCAGCACTGTGGAGTGTACAAAAAGAAAAGCATCAGGGAGCTAGGTGTCTCAGTAGGTTAAGCATCTGCTTTTGGTTCAGGTCATGATCCCTGGGTCCCAGGATTGAGCCCTGTATCAGGCTCCCTGCTCAATGGGCCTGCTTCTCCCTCTCCCTCTGCCCCTACCCCCTGCTTGTGGTGTCTCCCAAAAAATAAAATTAAAAAAAAAAAAAAAAGAAAAAGAAAAAGTAAAAGTATCTATAGATGCATACTGAATGTACATTAAATACTGGGCACTACACTAAGTTCTACAGGTTATGTGGTTATTAAGATAGGCAAGGGCTTACTTTATACCTTTTCCTCTAGCTAACATTAGAGGAGGGACTAGACAAAGTAATACCAAATGAGATAACTCAATAAAGGCAACTAGCCCGGTAGCTGAGTGGGTTGAAAGTGAACAGTGGGGGAACCTGGGTGGCTCAGTTGTTAAATGTCTGCCTTCAGCTCAGGTCATGATCCCAGGGTTCTGGGATTGAGCCCCGCATCGGGCTCCCTAATTGGCGGGAGGCCCGCTTCCCCCCTCCCACTCTCCCTGCTTCTGTTTCCTCTCTGCTGTGTCTCTCTCTATCAAAAAAATAAATAAAATCTTAAAAAAAAAAAAAAAAGAAAGAAAGAAAATGAACAATGACAACAGTTCACAGAAAGCAGGACAAGCAATTTTAGATAGGTGACCAGAAAAAGTCTTGCTAAAAGGATGATACTTGAGTTGGAAGCCGAAGGATTTCAATGAGTCAGCCCTTAGAACACTTGGGTCATAAGAGTGAAGGACTTGAGAAGGAAAAGATCTTGGATGTTTAAGGAATGGTCAATGAGAGAAGGAATAGAATAAGATGATATGACTTATAAGAAGAAGACATAAGATATTTATGATTTTATATATATCATTGCATGAAGTATAGACTTTATTCTGTGAGCAACTAGCAGCTATGCAAGAGATTTTAACACAAAAGCATATTATGATGATCTGCATTTTTAAAAGATCACTCCAATGATTCTGTGGAGAATAGCCTTGAAGAGTTAAAAGTAAAAGAATGGAGACCAGTTAATACAGTAGGCCAAGAGTAAAATAATAATGTCTCATAATAAAATAATAATTACTGATAAAAGAATTAACAAATTCTAGATATACTTTAAAGATGGAGACTTTCTGAAGGAAAAAGGATAATCAAGGATGACTCCTATGATTTGACCAGTCCTGAGCCTTACAGTGGTACCATGTACAGAGATGTATTAGATATAAAGCTGACCAGGATCAAGAGTGAACATCAAAATAATATGCTACTAAACAATGAATGGGTCAACCAAGAAATCAAAGAAGAAATAAAAAAAATTACATGGAAACAATGAAAATACAACAACCCAAAATATTTGGGATGCAGCAAAAGTGATTCTAAGAGTAAGTTTATAGCAATACGGGTCTACCTCAAGAATCAAGAAAATCCTCAAATAAACAACCTAACCTTACATATAAAGGAGCTAAAAAAAGAACAAACAAAACCCCAAACCAGCAAAAGGAAGGAAAAACAGAGCAGAAATAAATGATACAGAAACTAAAAAATTATAGAACAAATCAATGAAAGCAGGAGCTGGTACTTTGAAAACATCAACAAAATTGATTTAATAAATTTAATAAGCCAGACTTATTAAAAACAAACAAAAAGGAAGTCTCTAACAAAATCACAAATAACAACCCACACCACAGAAATACAAAGGATTTTATGAATATGTTATGAAAAATTATACACAAACAAATTGGAAAACCTAGAAGAAATGGGGAAATTCCCAGAAATATAACTTACCAAAACTGAAGCAGGAAGAAATAGAAAATTTGAACAGACTGATTACCAAGAAATGAAATTGAATCAGTAATCAAAAACTCCCAACAAACAAAAGTCCAGGACCAGATGGGCATCATGGTTGAATGCTACCAAACACTTAAAGGAGACTTAATATTCATGTCAAACTATTCCAAAAAGCAGAAGAGAAAGGAAAACTTCCAAATTCATTGTATGAGGCCAGCATTACCCTGATACCAAAACCAGACAGACTCCATTAAAAAACAGAACTACAAGCCAATATCTTTGATGAACACAGATGCCAAAGTTCTCAACAAAATTCTAAGAAACAGAGTCCATAAGTACATTAAAGAAAAATCATTTGCCATGATCAAGTCGGATTTATGCCCAGGATGCAAGCGTGGTTCAATATTCATGAATCAATCAATGTAATATATCACCTCAATGAGAGAAAGGATAAAAATCATATGATCAATTCAATAGATGCATAAAAAGCATTTAATACATTATATGAAAAAAACCCTCAGCAAAGTAGGTTTAGAGGGAACATAACTTCTGTGAAAAACCCACACTGAACATCATAAATGACGAAAATTGAGAGGTTTTCCCCTTATGTCAGGAACAAAGAAGTATTTCCCCTTCCACTCTCACCACTTTTATTCAACATAGTACTGGAAGTCCTGGCCACAGCAAACAGACAACAAAAAGAAATAAAAGGTATCCAAATTGGTAAGGAAAAAGTAAAACTTTCACTATTTGCAGATGACATAATACCATATACAGAAAACACAAAAGACTCCACCAAGAAACTACTAGAATAAATGAATTCAGTAAAATCACAGATATAAAACCAATGTACAGAAATCTGTTGCATTTCCATACACTAATAAAGAAGCAGTAGGAGAAATTAAGAAAACAACCCCATTTACAATTACACCAAAAATAATAAAATACCTAGAAATAAACAAAGAAGTGGAAGATCTGTATTCTGAAAACTATAAAACACTGATGAAATAAACTGAAAATGACATAAAGAAATGAAAGACATTCCATGCTTGTGGATTGGAAGAACATATAATAAATGTCTATGCTACTCAAAGCAACCTACAGATTTAATGTAATCTCGATCAAAATAGTAACAGCATTTTTCACAGAATGAGAACAAACCTGAAATTAGTAGAGAACCACAAAAGACCCTAAACAGCCAAAGCAATCATGAAAAAAGAAAAATAAAACTAAAGGTATCAAATCCCAAACTTCAAGTTATAAAACAAACCTGTATTGATCAAAACAGTATGGTACTGGCACAAAAACAGACACACAGATCAACAGAATAGGATAAAAAAAAAAACCCATAAATAAACCCACAATTACAAGTTAAATTAATCTTTGACAAAGGAGGCAAGAATATGTAATGGAAAAAAGACAATCTCTTAAAGACAAATGGTGTTGGGAAAACTGGACAGCCACATGCAAAAGAATGAAACTGGGCCACTTTCTTACACCATATACAAATATAAATCAAAATGGAATAAAGAACTCTATGCCAGACCTGAAATGTAAAAATCTCAGAAGAGAGCACAGGTAATAATTTCTCTGACTCTGGCCATAGCAACTTTTTTCTGGATATGTCTCCAGAGGCAAGGGAAATAAATCAAAAATAAAAATTTGAGATTACATCAAAATAAAAAGCTTCTACACAGGAAAGGAAACAATTAACAGAACTGAAAAGCAACCTGTGTAATGGGAAAAGATATCTGCAAATGATATATCTGATAAGAGGTTAGTATCCAAAATACATAAAGAACTAAGACAACTCAACACCAAAAAACAAGAAAAAACAGAAAAAACAAACAAAACAAAACAAAACAAAAAAACAAAATAACCCCTCCAAAATCAAATTAAAAACCGGGCAGACGACAAGAATAGACATTTCTTCAAAGACATCCAGATGGCCAATGGACACATGAAAAGATGCTCAACATCACTCATCATCAAAGAAATGCAAATCAAAACTATAATGAGATATCATCTCACACCTGTCAGAATGGCTAAAATAAAAACCACAAGAAACAACAAGTGTTGATGAGGATGTGGAGAAAAAGGAACCCTCTTGGCACTGTTGGTGGGAATGCAAACTGGTGAGCCACCATGGAAAACTGTATGGAGGTTCCTCAAAAACATTAAGAACAGAACTACCACATGATCAATAATTGCACTACTGGGTATTTACCCCCCCAAATACAAAAACTCTAATTCAAAGGGATACATGCATCCCTACATTTACTATATCATTGTTTACAATAGCTAAATTATGGAAGGAGTCCAAGTGTCCATCAATAGATGAATGGATAGATGAATGGATAAAGAATGGTATATATGTACAATGGAATGTTATTCAGCCATAAAAAAGAATGAAATCTTGCCATTGTAATGACATGAATGGATCTAAAGAGTATAATGCCAAGTGAAATACAACAGTCAAAGAAAGATACAATATGATTTTACTCACATGTGGAATTTAAGAAACAGAACAAATGAACAAAGGAAAAAGAGAAAGAGAAAGGCAAACCAAGAAACATACTATTAACTATAGTGAACAAATTGATGTTTACCAGAGGGAAGGTGTGTGGGGGAATGGGTAAAATAGATGATGGGGATTAAAGAGTAGGCTTACCATGATGAGCACTGAGTAATATACAGAAGTCCTAAATCACTGTATTGTACCCCTGAAACTAATATAACACTGTATGTGAACTACACTGGAATTAAAATTAAAAATTTTTAAGAAAGTGTACAATAAGACTCCTGTTTGCATATAATCAAGTAACCAGTTGGACATTACATTTGGAGATCAGAAAAGAGGTTTGCACCAAAACATATATTTGGAAACCATTACCTTATGAATGGTATTTATAGCCATAAGTGAGGCTCAGATCAAATACAATGATGCATAAATAAAAGAGAAAATTTCTGAATGTGTCAAATTTTTCAATTTATTGGTCCAAATTTCTTCCTGAAACAATTTACTTTTTAGACATTGTTTTCATTTCTAATATTGCCAATTTCTTTTTCTTTCTTCATTTGATTAATCTTACCAGTACTTTGTATATTATTAATCTCTTTAAAAAAATATTTTACTTATTTATTTGAGAGAGAGAAAAAGAGAGAGTGAGTATGAGTGGGATGGGGAGAGGCAGAGGGAGGGAGTGAAGCAAACTCCCCTCTGAGCAGGGAGCCCGATGTGGGGGTCAATCCTAGGACACTGGGATCATGACCTGAGCCGAAGGCAGACACTTAACTGACTGAGCCATCCAGTGGTTGATTTGATTAATCCTATTTGATTAGTCTTTTTTTTTTAAAGACTTTATTTATTTATTTGACAGAGAGAGATCACAAGTAGATGGAGAGGCAGGCAGAGAGAGAGAGAGAGGGAAGCAGGCACCCTGCTGAGCAGAGAGCCCGATGCGGGACTCGATCCCAGGACCCTGAGATCATGACCTGAGCCGAAGGCAGCGGCTTAATCCACTGAGCCACCCAGGCGCCCCCTATTTGATTAGTCTTACTTAAAAAGCTAGATTGGGGCACCTGGGTGGCTCAGTGGGTTAAAGCCTCTGCCTTCAGCTCAGGTCATGGTCCCAGGGTCCTGGGATCGAGCCCTACATCGGGCTCTCTGCTCAGCAGGGAACCTGCTTCCTCCTCTCTCTCTGCCTGCCTCTTCACCTACTTGTGATCTCTGCCTGTCAAATAAATAAATAAATAAACAAATCTTAAAAAAAAAAAAGTAAAAGGCTAGATTTTATTTTTTTAAGTTTAAATTCAATCAGTCAATATATAGTAAGTACATCATTAGTTTCAGATGTAGAGTTCAGTAATTCATCAGTTGCATATAACACCCAGTACTCATCACATCCTGTGCACTCCTTAATGCCCATTGTCAGGTTACCCCATAACCCCACCCACCTCCCCTCCAGCAACCCTGTTTTTTCCCCAGGGTTAAGAGTCTCTCATGGTTTGTCTCCCTCTCTGATTTCTTCCCATTCCATTTTCCCTCCCTTCCCCTAAATCCTCTGTTTTGTTTCTTATATTCCTCTTATGAGTGAAACCATATGATAATTGTCTTTCTCTGATTGACTTACTTTGCTTAGCATAATACCCTACAGTTCCATCCACATTGATATAAATGGTAAGATTTCATCCTTTCTGATGGCTGTGTAATATTTCATTGTGTATGTTTGTACACACACACACACACACACACACACACACACACACCACATCTTCTTCATCCATTCATCAGTTGAAGGACATCTCAGCTCTTCCTGCAGTTTGGCTATTGTGCACATTGCTGCTATAAACACTGGGGTGTAGGTGCCCCTTTAGATCATTACATTTGTATCTTTGGGGTAAATACCTAGTAGTGCTGGGTCATAGGGAAGCTCTATTTTTAACTTTTTGAGGAACCTTCATACTGTTTTCCAGAGTGGCTGCACCAGCTTGCATTCCCACCAAAAGTGTAGGAGGGTTCCCCTTTCTCTGCATCCTTGCCAACATCTGTTGTTTCCTGATTTGTTAATTTTAGCCATTCTGACTGGTGTGAGGTGGTATCTCATTGTATTTTTGATCAGTATTTCCCTGCTGCTTAGTGATGTTGAGCATTTTCATGTGTCTCTTGTTCATTTGTATGTCTTCCTAGGAAAAACGTCTGTTCATGTCTTCTGCCCATTTCTTGACTGGATTATTTGTTTTTTGGGTGTTGAGTTTGGTAAGTTCTTTATAGAAGAGTTTGATAAGTTCTTTTATTGGATAATAGCCCTTTATCTGATAAGACATTTGTGAATATCTTCTCCCATTCTGTAGGCTGCCTTTTAGTTTTGTCAACTGTTTCCTCTAATGTGCAGAATCTTCTTATCTTGATGAAGTCCCAATAGTTCATTTTTGCTTTTGCTTCCCTTGCCTTAAAAAGCTAGGTTTTAGATTTAAGTCTCCCAGTCTCATTTTCTACTTCACTACTTTCTGTATACAAAGTCATAGAGCAATAAGATGATAATAAGAGCAATAATCCCATTCATGAGGGCTCTGCCTTCAAGATCTAATTACCTTTTAAAGACCTTAACTCCAAATATTATAACACTAGGGATTAGACCTCAGCAAATGAATTTTGGAGGGACACAGTTTATAAATGAATTCTGGAGGGATACAGACGGTTTTACTTCTTACTTTCTTACCTAGACGTCTTTCATTTTTCTTGCTTAATTGCTATAGCTAGAACTTCTAGTACAATGTAGAATAGAAATTTGCTTAGCTCTAGATCCAGAAGATTCTCTCCCATGTCTTTTTCTAAAGGTTTTACAGTTTTTATTTTACATTTAAGTCTGTGATGTATTTTGATTTGATTCTGTATTAAGTATGATGTTTAGGTCAAGGGTCATTTTTTTTGCTGATGGATGTCCAATTCCTGAAGCAACATTTTGGAAAAGACATCTTTCCTGTATTGAATTGGTTTTCTACCTTTGTCAAAAATCAGCTGAGCATATTTGTATGGGTTCTTTAATAATTTATTTTTGTTATTTTCTCATTGGTTGGCCTAAGACTTAAAATATACATCTTATCATAATCTATTTCGGATTTATATAAACTTGATTCCAGTAAGATATACAAACTTTATTCCTATATAGCACTATTCCCTCCTCTCTTGTGTTACTATTATTACACATATTGTCTATATGTTACAATATACATTGCTTAAGTCTATATGAATTGCTATTACATATTATTGTATAAAGTTTTATGGATTTTAGAGAAGAAAGGAGGGAAATTATGTGTTTACAGAGTTTGTTGACCATTTCTTCCTGTGGATTCACATCACCATCTAATGTAATTTTCTTACTTCAATACAGCTTTGTTGTCACCCACCTCCTTAGTGCTGTTATTGTTATACATATTATATTCTGATATGTTATAGAGATAAGAATACAACTTGAGGGGGCCTGGGTGGGTCAGTCGTTAAGCATCTGTCTTAGGCTCGCTCAGGTCATGATCCCAGAGTCCTGGGATTGAGCCACACATTGGGCTCCCTGCTTGGCGGGAGTCCTGCTTCTCCATCTCCCACTCCCTCTGCTTCAGTTCCCTCTCTCACTGTCTCTCTCTGTGTCAAATAAATAAATAAAATCTTTTAAAAAAAGAATACTTTATATACTATATAAAATTTATCACCCCAAATGTTTATACATTTTAATATATATATATATATATATATATATATGGACTTGGTTTTAAATGATTTGAGAAAAATATGCAATATGTCTTTCATGATTACCTTTATTAGTACACTTTGTTTTATTGTGTATAAACGTGAATTGTTATCTGTTGTCACTTCCAGCTTGAAAAATTCTCTAGCATTTCTTGTAAGGCAGATCTGCTAACAACAAATTCTTTAGATTTGCTTATCTAGGAAAGTATTTTGCTTTCATTTTTTAGATCTTTCTGCTGGACAGATTATTTATTGATAAATTTTTTTCTCTCTGCACTTTAAATATGTCATCTCACTGCCTTTTGGTCTTCACTGATTCTGATGAGATGTCAGCTAAAAATCTTATTGGCGTTCCTTTTACGTGATGGCTTTTTCTTCCTTGCTACTTTCACGATTCCCTCTGTTGTCTTTCAAAAATTTGACTATTATGTGTCTTGCACATATCCTACTTGGTATTCATTGAGCTTCTGAGATGTGTAGATTAATGTTTTTCAATAAGTTTGGGAAGTCTTAGCCATTATTTCCTCAAACATTTTTCTGTTCTTATTTCCAGACTCATAGTAGATATAGTATAGAACTAGGAATGAATATATTTTCAACCTCTCACCATGTGATCATGGATAAGACACTTAAAATTTGTTGTCTCATTTCTTTACATGTAAATGTAATGAATTATGCCAGTTATATTCCATGTAACTGACCAGATTCCTTTGAAGATCAAATTAAATGGTATAGATACCTAGAGATGTTCTAGAGCACACATAAAATATTGACTAAGTGTACATTTTTTTCCCTCAAGGATAAAGCATTTATCTATATGCCTTTGATCTAATTTTATCCATTAGTTATCATTTTTCCATATTGTATCATTACACTCCTCTGTTCTATCATACCTTTTTCAGTCAATATTACAACTGCCAATCTCTTTTGTCTTTAAGTGAAACTACCCTCTCACCAGCACTCATTAACTTCATGCAATCTGATAACTCTCATCATCTCTCTGGTGTAGTCCTTCTCAAACTCTCTGTGGCAAAGGACAAATTGGTTATTTTAACCCATTCCAACTTGGACCCATATATGGTGTTTCTGTGTATGACTCATATACAGATTATACCACAAGAAGCTCATCACAGATGTTTTCCACAACTGAAGCTGTCCATTTCCTGTTCAATGAGGAATCCAATGATCATGCACCTGGATTTTGGGAGCAATGTCAACTTGCTAAGAAGTTTCTAAATATTTACTCTCAATTTCTATATTTAACTAACTGCAGACTGGGATCAAATCTTTCCCAGACCATACTTTGGCCTAGTGATTTTTTTTAAACTGTTACCAGTGGTATAATCAAGGCCTACTACTGAGTTTACTCAGTGATGAACTCTTATCTTTCATAGCTATCCTTCTATCTCCTCTGTTGGTTTTAATTTTTCTTCTTCATTTAGGAAACATCCCTCGAGGTATTGCTTTTGGTATTCTTCTTCCTATAGTCTTTCTCTTGATAATCTCAATACTCTAGAAGCTTTGCCAAATCCATCATTATAGCAGACACCCAAATCTGTGCGTTCAGCTCTGACGCACTTCCCAAGAGCCAGAGTTACATTTTAGATTACCTATGGGTAATATGGCATTTCTATTTCAACATGTCCTAAAATAAACTCATTATATATCTACACAATGATTTCTTCCTCTAGATTTATTAATAGAGCCATATTCTCTCAACTTATCCAAGACCATAACCTCTAACTTGTTTTAGTCTGCCACCCACATTCTTTTCCAAAAGCTCTTGCATTCTCTCCTTTCTTACTGATACCTTAGTTAACATCCTTATCTCTCTTGCCTTGACCTAGACTAAAGTAACACTTTCCTAATTAGGGTTCCTCTAAGTCATCTCTCTCAACCCTGGTCAGGTTAATATAGCCAGCACAGTTCTGATCTTACTACTTCCCTACCCACTCAAAACCTTTCAAAAATACTTCATTGCTTTAGCACTCTATGATATAGCAGTAATTTCAAATTTTACCACTAACTTACATAAATAAGTTTGACAAGCAACAACTTCCTTAACATACCAAGCAACTGCAAACATCAGTAAATAGTTATTTAATAAATAACTTAAATGATGAAAACATTTAGATTCAAAATAATTTAGATTAAAAATCACTCTCTATACTGTTTATATGATTATATGATTTTATATCACTATTCTTTTTACCAAAACCATCCATAACCAATGCTAAATTTTCACATGACTAATATTGCTGCTGGTTTTACTTTTGGATGAACTACATTCTAGCCTCCTGCTGTTTCTGAGAAATGCATTAAAGCGGGTCACGTGGTTTTCCTCATGTCAACAAATGATGGCTCAATTAGGCAGATAAGTATCTACAGCCCTCAGCAGAATCTTCAGTCCATTCTCAGCAGTTTAGAAAAGCACTCTGGTTAGCATTAGAGCTAAGGAAAGGAACACTTGTAATTCTTTAAGCATTCAATTAAATTTTTAAATTCAAGACTGGCTATTCAATGTTTCCAAACACAAACAGTGTGGAAGTAGACTTTCATCATGAATGAGCACTCTAAAATCTGATGTGTATGTAAATTTCTTAATGAAATAGATTATGACATTTCTGATTCACTGTTTGCAGTATAAACACTTATGGATGATCCATTTTGCTAATTTACTCATCAACAGAATAATTCTATGTTGGATTGCTAATTAATGGGCAGTGTTTGCTTGCAGTGAAGCAAAGGGCTTCCAACTAAAAAACACATGGAACTCCTGGTGAGTCACCTTGTTGAATAAAGCCTTACAGTTAATGAAAGGAAATCTCAGGATTGCAGAGTACAAATGAAAATTAGGAAGCAGAAAAGGTCCCAGAGTAGTCAAACACCAAAATATTTAGTACTTGACTTATTTACTCTTTTCTTCCTTTTTTTATAAGGATAGATTTATTTATTTACTTATTCATTCATTCATTCATTCATTTATTTAATTTTTGAAGAGCATGAGCAAGGGGAGGGACAGAGGGAGAAGGAGAAAGAAACTCAAGCCGACTTTGTGCTGAGCTCGGAGCCCAACATGGGGCTTGATCTCATGACCTTGAGATCATGACCTGAGTGGAAATCAAGAGTTGGATCCTTAACTGAGTCACCCAGGTGCACCTATTACTCTTTTCTAAAAATGATACCTACCTAGGGTGCCTGGGTGGCTCAGTGGGTTAAAGCCTCTGCTTTCGGCTCGGGTCATGATCCCAGGATCCCTGGATCGAGCCCCGCATCGGGCTCTCTGCTCAGCAGGGAGCCTGCTTCCTCCTCTCTCTCTGCCTGTCTCTCTGCCTACTTGTGATCTCTATCTGTCAAATAAATAAAATCTTTAAAAAAAAAAAAGATACCTACCTAATAAGATTTCTCACACTCTAAAAAAGTAGAAATAAAAAAAGGTTGTTAATGATGATACACAGCAGGTCCAGAAGTGGTAAAATTATTACAAAATATCTATATGCATTTAAAAGACATCAAAGTTTGGAGTCAACTAAAATAAAAGGAAATAAATGTACCATAGAATAGACCCATATAAAAGTCCAACTAATAACAGATAATGTAAAAAACTTAAGCCATGAAGAAAAACTGATTATATTCACGGAATTGGTGAAAGAAGACTATGAATTTGAAACATTTTTATATAGTTACATCGATACTGAAAGAATACAATGTAGAGATAGTTCCACTCAATATTTTTTTAAAAGATTTTATTTATTTGTGTGTGAGAGAGAGAGAGAACAAGCAGGGAACAGCAGGCAGAGGGAGAAGCAGGCTTCCTGCAGAACAAGTAGCCTGATGTGGGACTTGATCCTTGGACCCTTGGATCATGACCTGAGCTGAAGGCAGATGCTTAACCAACTGAGCACTTAATATTTTAAGATTCACTACTGTCCTTGACAATTCTGGATGAATATCACTAAAGAAATTTTAATAATACTAAAAACAGTGTTAAATTTATCCAAATGAAAAAAAATTGCCTATAGTTATTTATCACTGTTGTTAGTAAAAGGATGCAATGTGAGACATCCCTCAAAGACATGAAATAAAGGGGTGCCTGACTGGCTCAGTTTGAAGAACATGTGACTTTTGATCTAGGGGTCATGAGTTCAAGCCCCACACTGAGTGTAGAGATTATGTAAATAAACTTCAAAAAAAAAGTAAAAACAAAAAAAATGGAAATAAGAAATACTAATACCATCTTTTAGTCAACCATAAAATAACAAAATAGGATGAGATATGCAATATGATTAAGCAGACACAAACATTTGGGTTTGTGTGATAATTATATTTTCTACTATGAATGAATAAGGTGACCTACTGGTTTTCACATATAATTCTGACTTGGTAAACTGAATCATCCTTCTTCCTTTCCTTCTCTCGTATCCAACAATCAACCCATCAAAAAATTTTGTGAGATCTACTTCACAGTATATCCAAAAACTGTTCCATGTTTAATACCTCCACCAGTAGTGTAAGCCACCACCATGTATTATGTGGACTATTGTAACAGCCCCTAATTGTTTTCCCTTGTCCAAGGATGATCTATTTTCTATACAGCAGGTACAGTGACTGTAAAATATAATTAAGAATATGCCACTCCTTTACTCAAACTCCTCAATGGTTGACCCTTTCACTATAGGAAAATTTAAAACCTTATATATCTCATAGATCTAACTCACATCTGCCTTTCAGAGCTTATCTCCTTCCATTTTCCTTGTTTTGTGCCTCACTGTCCTCCTTACTATGTCGCAAATACTCCAGGCATATTCCTACTTCAAGGCACTTGCTCCCTCTGCCTAAATCATGCTTTCCCCAAATAGCTACATGGCTTTTTCCCTCACTTACTTTAGGTCTCTGCTTAATGTCACCTGAGCAGCAAGCCACTCTCTATTTACTGAGTGATGGTAGAATGTGATGGATGACACTTAGAAGCATATCAGAGATATGACAACAAATATAAAAAAATGTTTACAGCAACTTATTTGTAATAGTCTCAAACGAGAAACAACCTAGGGGTCCTTCATGAACGAATACTTAAATTACGGCACTTCCATACCATGGAATACTATTTATTAATCAAAAGGAATGGACCACTGATACATGGAACAATATGATAAACCTCCAGAGGATTAGGGTGAGTAAAAAAAAAGCCAGTCTCAAAAGGTGACATACTACATGATTCCATCTACACAACATTCTTAAAATGACAAAGTTATGTAAATGGTAGATGGATTAGTGGTTGCCAGGGAATAAGCTGGGGGGATGGGTGGCCTAGGGGTAGAAGGGAAAAGGATATAGCTGTAAAGGGGCAACATAAGTACTATGGACTGGATGTTTCTTTCCCTCCAAATTTATATATTGAAGTTCTAATCTCCAATATGATGTTTTTGAAGGTGAGAGTCTTTGAAAGTAATTAGGTCCTAAGAGTAGGTCCTCGTGAATGGGATTAGTACCCTTATAAGAAGGGCAAGAGAGATTAACATTTCTCTCTACTATGTAGGGCTACGGTAAAAAGACAGTCCTCTGCAAGCTAGGAAGAGAACCCTTATCAGAACTCAACCATGTGGGGCGCCTGGGTGGCTCGGTGGGTTAAGCCTCTGCCTTTGGCTCGGGTCATGGTCTCAGGGTCCTGGGATTGAGCCCCACATTGGGCTCTCTGCTCAGCAGGGAGCCTGCTCCCCCCACCCCCCCCCCGCCCCTTCCCCCTGCCTCTCTGCCTACTTGTGATCTCTCTCTCTGTCAAATTAAAGAAAAAAAAAAATTCTTTTTTTTTAAGCGGTTTTTTTTTTTTAAAGATTTTATTTATTTATTTGACAGACAGAGATCACAAGTAGGCAGAGAGGCAGGCAGAGAGAGAGAGAGGGAAGCAGGCTCTCCGCCGAGCAGAGAGCCCGATGCGGGGCTCGATCTCAGGAACCTGAGATCATGACCTGAGCCGAAGGCAGAGGCTTTAACCCACTGAGCCACCCAGGCGCCCCGAGAAAAAAAAATTCTTAAAAAAAAAAAAAAAAAAAAAACCTCAACCATGTTACCCCCCTGATCTTGGACATCCCAACCCTGAGTACTCTGAGAGACAAACATTGTTTAAACTACATCATTTACAATACTTCTCTGTATTATTTGTTATAACTGCATGTGAATCTTCAATTATCTCAAAATAAAAATTTTGTTTAAAAAAAAAAATGGTGGTGCCTGGGCAGCTCAGTCAGTTAAGAACCTGCCTTTAGCTTAGGTCATGATCTCAGGGTCCTGAGATCGAGTCCCATGTCAGGCTCCCTGCTCAGCAAGGAGTCTGCTTCTCCCTCCCCCTCTATCCCTCTCCCACTCATGCTCTCACTCTCTCTCAAATAAGTAATTTTTTTTTAACCTAAAAAAAAAAAGGGGGGAAAAAGACTGGACACCAGAGGTAACCCAGTGGTTTCAAATCTTGGGTTGGCAGATTACCAGCTTTGAGATGTGAAGCATGTTAACTAACATCTGCATGCCTCTGTTTCTTCATCTATGAAATGGAGGTATAATAGTAGTGCCTATTACCCTCGTAAGGTTATTAGAAGTAAATTAATTAATATATTTAAAAGTCTTAGAATGGTATATAGCACAAAGTGCTATATAAATATCTATTATCCATAACAATTCTTCAGAAAATGTTGACTATTATATTCTCCATTAAAATATGATTATTATTCACAACTGTATTCTTAATTCCTAAGATAACTTGGTGCATGATAAGCATTTAATAAACATTTGTTGAAGGAACAAATAAAAGCTCTTGAGAGAAGTGCTGATAGTATACTGATAAAATCACTCTTCTAAATCTCCAAGTTTAAGAACACCTCTAGTCAAACTTTCTTTTTATATTTGCAAAATTGATTATGGTTTGTAACAAAAATTTTTCCTCTATATTAGAGTTCCTTCTTTTCATAAAAATTTTCTTGGCTTAAAATACATTAATATTACACTCAACATGATTGAAAGAGCTGACAGATATATTTTTAATCTCTCCCTTCCCTACTTCTACTACAGATATGAATTATGGTAATAAGGACACTTGTCTGAAGAATTTGCAGGTATCTTCAAATAATTCTAATCATATTTCACATGCATATAAAAACAGTTCATATGGAAAGAACACATATTTTATTGGGAAATACAATTATATACACACAACTATGTATAAACTACATGTGTATATATTAACTATAATATGCATAGGAACTATATATAGACAACTACATATTGAACTATTATCATGTGTTAAATCTGAAGGTGATTTTAGGTAACATGATTTAGTACTATAAGAGGCATTTAGTCAATGTAATAAGACATTTCATAATTAACACAAAATCAGTTTCCTAAATGAATAGTTTAAAAAATGTTTTCCTAGAAAAGTAGGTGGAAGAAGGGTGGACCAAGATAGTGGCATAGGAAGACTGTGAATTCACCTCTTCCCATGGACACACTGAATCTACATATGGAACTACATACAGAATATACATATAGAAAATCCCATCTGAAAAAGGCCTGAAAACTAGCTGTAGAACTTTTTTTTTTGCAACAAATGGTAAAGGGACACACTGAAACAGGTAGGAGATGCAGAGATGCAGCCTCACCAAAAACCCCATCCCTGATGTGGCAACCAATGATTGAGAGGCATCTCAAAAACAGATTTTCTTTGATGAACAAATGAGTTTGTGTCCCATAGCAGGCACCCCAATGCCTGACCTGCAGAGGAGAGATGAGTCCCCCAAAATATTTGGCTTTGACAACCATTGGGGTTCACATCTAGGAGACTCAAAGGGCAATAAAAGAACTTAGATGCTGGGGCACCTGGGTGGCTCAGTGGTTAAGCCTCTGCCTTCAGCTCAGGTCATGATCTCAGGGTCCTGGGATCGAGTCCCGCATCGGGCTCTCTGCTCTGCAGGGAGCCTACTTCCTCCTCTCTCTTTCTCTCTCTGCTTGCCTGTCTGCCCACTTGTGATCTCTCTCTGTCAGATAAATAAAATCTTTAAAAAAAAAAAGAACTTAGATGCTTTTCTTAAAGGGCTTTTCTGCACACTGACATGCCCCTGTGGCCATTGCAACATAGTAGTTTGAAAGTATGTAGACTATATGTAAAGGAGATTCATTTGCCAATCTCAGAGTGTCTGCTGGAAGGGCAGGGGCTTATTGGGAGTCTCTCCAGGATGGAAGCTCTGGTAGGTATCATTTTTGTGCTTTTCCTCTATAATGACAGCGTCAGCAAGTACATCCTGGCTCTATGTTTTCCTATAGACTAAGAAAGCAAGTAGGTGAGTGCAAGCCCTGCACTTTACTGCTGCCTCACTGAAATTAGCAGGCATGAGCAGACCACACACAGGACACTCCTTGAACCCTTGGCTGTGGTGGCCAGGGAGGCTTGAGCTCCTGGGTTCCATAGGAACCAGAGAGACATTTTTTAGCAGGCTACCACACCCAGGGCACTACTCAGGCAACAGACTGAAACACATCCCAATCTTTCTGTGAAAAAGGCTTGTTTATTTGTCCTCGAGTTTCAGCCTGAGGGGCAAGCTTCCGTTTTGCCACACATCTAGATGCTATGGAGATAGTCTCAGGGAAA
Organism: Lutra lutra; assembly: GCF_902655055.1. NCBI lineage: Eukaryota > Metazoa > Chordata > Mammalia > Carnivora > Mustelidae > Lutra > Lutra lutra. The sequence continues at coordinate 36,162,348 of NC_062291.1, read as the reverse complement.
ATAGGCCAGGGGTTCCCATCTTTGTACTGTCTCTTGGCTTGCTGGTACCTCCCCAGAAGAAGCTTCTCCACTCATCTAAAACCACAGTTTTTTGCAACTGTCACCCAAGGGACACCTCCAGATAACTTGTTCTGGAGGCCAGCAGAGTTTGTGACTATGGTCCCAAAGGACGGTATATTATTACATACTTTAAAAGCTGCTGCCTGAGGGTCTGGCTTCCAACCTAGGTACTGACTGAGATCCTCCCTTCTGAACACTGGCAGGTGTTGGCACAACCTCAATGACTGGGACTTATCAAGAATAAGTAAGGTTGGTTACACAATCACAAAGTCTTGAGAGACAACCATAAGCTAAGGAAAAGCTCAAAAGTAAGTTTCACCTCCTACAGGAAATCATTCCTTCAAGACCGGGAGAGGCAGCTATTTTAGCTAACAATAGAAACTAACAGAGAGTCAACTAAATGAGGAAACCCAGGACTATGTTTCACACTACAGAACTAGAGAAAATCTCAGGGTAAAAAAACAACCTTAATGATAGGGAGATAAGTAATTTACCCAATAAAGAGTTCAAAGTAATGGCCACAAAGATGATCACTGAACTTGGGAGAATCGTGAATGAACACAGTGGTAACTTTAACAAAGAGACAGAAAATATAAGAAAGTACAAAACAAAATTTACAGAGCTAATGAGTACAATAATGAAGCTGAAGAATAAACTAGAAGAAGTAAAAGAAAAGATCAGTGATCTAGAAGACAGGGCAGTAGAACTCACCCAGAGTATCAGAAAGAAAAAAAAAATTTAAAAAGTGAGGATAGCTTAAGGGAGATATTGAATGGAATGTCATATGCATTTTAGAGTTCCCAAAAGGAGAAGAAAGAAAAAAGGGGCAGAAAATTTATTGAAAATATAATGGCTAACATTTCCTAACCTGGGGCAGGAAACTGATGTCCAGATCCAGAAGCCCAAAGAGTTGCAAATAAGAAACCAAAGAAACCCATACCAAGACACATTCTAATTAAAATGTCAAAAGTTACAGATAAAGAATCTTAAAGACAAAAAGACAAAAACAACTTGTTACGCACAATGAAACCCCCATAAGACTATACGGAGACTGTTCAACAGAAATTTTGCAGACCAGAGGGAGTAGTAAGATATATGCATAGTGCTGATGGGAAAAAACTTCCAACCCAGAATACTTTACATTCAGAATTGAAGGTAGGATAGTTTTCAAAACAAGCAAAAGCTAAAGGAGTTCACTACCACTAAATTGATGTTACAAGGAATGTTAAAGAGAATTCTTTAAGCTGAATGGAAAGCATTAATTAGTAGTAAGAAAATATATAAATTATATATTTTATATATATAATATATAAATTAATAATAATATATAAATGTAGAAATCTAACTGGTAAGTGTAAATACACAGTAAGGCAGGGGATTAATCATTTATAAAGCCATTATGAAGGTTAAAATAAAAAGTAGTAAAAATAACTATAACTACAATAATCAGTTCAGGGATACACAAAATAAACAGATGTAATATGTGACATCGGAATCATAAAATGTTCGGGGGGAGAGAAATAAAAATGTAGAGCTCTAGAATGCAATCAGACTTAACATGTTATCAAATTAAAATAAACTAATATAAATAAATACATATAAATATAAACAATAAATATAAATAAATAACTAATATATATTTTATGTGTATAATATATATTATACTTAATATATATTTTATATGTTATATATGTATATGTGTACACACACACACACACACACACACACACACAGGCTATTATATGTGAGAGCCTTGTGGTAACCACAAAGCAAAAACCTGTAGTGGGTACATAAAATATAATATAAAGGAATCTAAGCATAACACTTAGAAGTGTTTGAAGAAAGTCATCACCAGAAGAGAAGATAGCAAGAGAATAAAGGAATACAAAGAACTGCAAAACATCCAGAAAACAATTAACAAAATGGTAGTAAGAACATACTTTTAAATGTAAATGGACTAAATTCACCAATCAAAAGAAAAGGAGTGGCTGAATGGATTTAAAAAGAAAAAACAACACATCTATATGCTACTTAAAACATACCTAAGATGTAAGGACATATAAACTGAAAATAAAGGGATGGAAAAAAATGTGTTCCACATTAATGGAAATCAAAAGACAACTACGGTAGCTATACTTACATCAGACAAAGCAGGCTTTAAAACAAAGAATGTAAGACAAAGAAAGGCATTACATAATTATAAAGGGGTCAGTACAACAAGAGGATAGAAGAGTTGTAAATATTTATGCACCCAACACAGGAGCACCTGAATACAAAAATCAAGTATTAACGGACCTATAGGGAGAAATGGGCAGCAATACATTGGGGAACTTTAATACCTCACTTAAATCAATGGATCTTAAATCAAAAAGATCTTTCACACTGAAAATCATTAAGGAAACATCAGCCTTAAATGACAGACCAAATGGACATAATAGATATACACAGAACATTTCATCCAAAAGCAGCAGAATACACATTCTTTTCAAGTGCACATAGAATATTCTCTAGGATAGATCATATGTTAGGCCACAATACAAGTCTCAATCAATTTATGAACATTGAAACCACATCACACATTTATTCTGACCACAATGCTGTAAGACTAGAGATCAATTACAAGAAGAAAACTAGAAAAATCACAAACATGTGGAGATTAAACAATACACTACTGAATAACCAATGGATCAACAGAGAAATCAAAAAATGCCTGCAGACAAATGAAAATGGAAATACAACTTCCAAAATCTAAAGAATGAAAGAAGAGCAGTTCTTAGGGGGAAGTTCACAGGCCCACCTCTCGAATCAATAAAAATACCAAATAATCAAACTTCACGCCTGAAAGAATAGAAAAAGACAACAAATGAGCTCAAAGTTCATAGAAGGAAGGAAATAACAAAGATCAAAGAGGAAGTAAATGAAACAGATGAGGGGTGCCTGGTTGGATCAGTTGGTGGGCATGTGACTCTTGATCTTAGGGTTGTAAGCCCAAGCCCAACGTTACACGTAGAGATAACTTTAAAAAAAAATGAAACAGATGAAAAGGATAATAGAAAATATGAATGAAATGAAAAGATAGTTCTCTGAAAAGCTAAACAAGACTACCGTTAGCTAGAGAATTCAAATAAAAGTGGAAACTAAAGATGAGTCTACAACTGAAACCACAGAAATCGAAAGGATCACAAGAAACTACTGTGAACAATTATAAGCTAACAAATTGGAAGTAGGAAAAAAATGGATAAATTCTTAAGAACATTTAATTTTCCAAGACTGAATCATGAAGAAATGGAACATCTAAATAGATCATTACCAGTAAGGAGAATGAATTAGTAGTCAAAAACCTGCCATCAAACAAAAGTCTAAAGCCAGAGGGCTTCACTGATGACTTTTACCAAATATTTAAAGAAAAATATTTAAAGAAGATTTAATACCTATCCTTCTCAAACTTAAAAAAAAAAAATAAAGGAGGTGGGAAAAAATACTTCAAAACTCTTTTTATGGGGCCAGCATTACCCTGACACCAAAAGGTAAGACCACCATAAGAGAACAATTACAGTCCAATATTCTTGAAGAACGTAGATGCAAATATCCTCAATGAAATATTAGCAAATGAAATTCAACATGGCATTCAAAGGATCATACATCACGATTAAGTGGTTTTTATTCTGGGGATGCAAATATGGTTTAACATCTACAAATCATTAAACATGACACACACTAACAAAGGATAAAAATCACACAATCATCTCAACAAGTACAGGAAAAGCATGTGACATTATTCAACACCATTTATGATAAAAACTCTAATAACAGTGGGTATAGACAGAATGTACATCCACACAGTAAAGGTCATATATGACAAGTCCACAGTTAACATCATACCCAATGATGAAATGCTGAAAGCTTTTGCTATAAGATCAGAAACAAGACAAAGACATACTTTTATTCAATAGTGTTGAAAATCCTATCCAGACATACTAGGCAAGAAAAAGAAATAAAAGGCATCCAAATCCAAAAGGAAGAGGTAAAACTCTTATTAGTTACAGGTAACATATTTTATATAGAAACCCTAACGATTCCACCCAAAACTGTTAAAATTAAAAAATTCAGTCAAGATGGAGGATAAAATATCAATATACAACAATCTGATTTCTATACAGTAATAACAAAGAGAAATTAATTACATATTTACAGATACCCCTAATATAATCCATCCACCACAGTGTTCTTTCCCATATTCTCCCACTTCATACTGCCTGTCCTTTTTCCACAATGAGAACACAGGCCCCTAATGATATCAACTCATTGATTCACATGCTCAAAAAGTTTCAGAATTAGTTTGCCCATACCACTAACATAAATGAATGCAGTAAATAGATTTGTTTTTGTAATAAAAAAACAGGATTTGTTTTTGTAATAATTCCCTCCTTTGCTATTCTGGCCCAATCTGAAGATCTATATAGTCCAACATTGTGCTCATAAATTACTTGGATAAGTCCTCCCTTCTCCCTTCCCTTCATTTTTATCTTCACTGTGACTATAGTATTCATTTCACTTTTGCCAATTAAGTTCATTTGTTTCAGTGTGCTTACAGTTTTAGGTCCCATTTCCTACTGATAACATTTTTACTTAAACTTTTGAAGAGGTATGATATTAATACACTATTGTAATTACCAAAAAATATACCCCCAAGAAGTGTCATGCCCTCCCACATTTTTCCACTGCATTTTCTTTTCTACCACATGAAATTACTCATTTTGAATTGTTTTACCCTTCCCGCATATATGCATGTCTTAAATTTTCTTTTTCTTAAATAAAAGGTAACACTATAAATGCTCTTTTGTGCTTTCCTTTTGTGATCTAACATTTCCTGGAAATCATTCCATAGTGGTCTACTGTAGGTAGTACCATAGTTTATTTAACCAATCTCCTATGATTGGTCATTTATATAGTTCTAGTATTTTGCAAGTATTAATATGCTGCAATGAAAAATCTTAGGAAAATTATTTTTATATGCTAAAAATATTGGATTCCTGGATTAAATTAATTCTCATGTGTGTAGACTTTTACTTTTACTTTCATGTATAATTGGTGTGGGGGATATAGTGGAGGAATATTTAATGACATGAGTAAACATTCATTAACTATTAAGAAATAAAAAACATATTATGAAATAGACAGTATGATGCAAATTGTAAAAAACTCAAGAAGACAAGTATTCACAAATATAAACATGTGAGACGGGACTGTGGGGGATTTTAATGTTCTCTTCATTTTTCTATTTCTGAAGTTTAATGTAATCATCATGTATTATGTTTATAACTAAAAAACAATAAATTATACTTGCAAACAAGAAGAAAGAATTCCATTTCTAACAGTAAAGCTGATTAAGCACCATAACACAGTCCTTTTGCTAAAAACAACAAATGATAAGTTAAAAACAGAAATCAAAAGAATCTTTTTTTGTTTTAAATCTATTTTTTGGTTGACAGAGAATACCCAGAAAGCCAAAACAAAGTAAAATGGAAATCCAGGGAGGTAAGCAAACGCTCAAATGTCTTTCATTCAGGGGATATGGCCAACCCATGAATTGCGCTTCAGTTTTCACAGCCATGTAGAGAGAGCTGGCAGTGGTTGCTGGAGCCAGCTTGTGAAAGCTAACTATACATATCTTTACCTAAATTCATGTTCAGTAACTTCACATTGGTAGCTTGAAACCAGCCATGTTATGAAATTCAAAAATATTAAAAATAAGGATTTTTTTTTCCCTTTTCAGAGAACCAGTTTTAAAATACTTACCAGCATACTACAGAGCCCAAGATTGAGGAGAGAAATCCTAGGTACACTAAACATAGGGAATCTAACTGGAGATCTATAAAGCTGCATGCCTAGTAGAACTCAGTAGAACTACACCTATCGCACAGAAAGAATCAGCAAGTAAAGTCACCTGTTTTAAAGTTGGGTGGAGGTAAAAATGTCTTCCCTGAAAATTTAACCAGAAGCCCACTCTTACGGAAGTTTATGGATCTAGAACTCACCCTACCTATGCAGCCCACAGAATATTAAGCCTAAAATTTATTCCACTGTTTCCAGGTTGACAGTAACCCCAGGCTCTTGGCAGATTCAAATGCAAATCCTCTCTTTGGAAACATATCTTCATGTCAGCCTCAGAAATTACCACAAATAATGAACATGAGCTCACACACAAAAAGTGAAGCAGCTTGAAGTAAGAGCTAGCAGAAATAACAGACAACAAAATCAGAACTGCAGCAGTTTTAAGTATCAGGCTAGGCACTAAACAGAAAATAATAAGTTTAATATATTTTCAAAAATAAAATGATTATAAATAGGAAAAGAAGTGAAAAGTTTATCAAAATGATGAAAGAAGCAGATTTGAGAGAAAGAAATGAAAACTTAAAAAAAAAGAACTGCATATTCAAACTCAATGGACAGATAAAAGACAATGTTAGACACCACTAAAGACAAAAGATAAAGCAGATCTGGAGAAAGTATCAAGAATGTAGCAAAGAAGACAAAGATATGGTAACTATGTCAGAGGTGGAGTTGGAGAGCTATATTAGAATGATGAGTGATACATATGTGGTTAAGCTATTAAGTATGGTAATAATAATCATAAAATTCAAGGTCATGGTTACCTTTGGGGTGGATAGAAACATGGGATCATAAGGAGCACACAGAGATTCAAAGATCCTAATAACGTTCTGTTTCTTAAGATAGATGGTAGGTACACATATTTTTTACTTTAAAATAATGTTTTATTTGGAAGTAATTTTAGATTTACCGAAAAACTCCAAACATAATAAGGAGAGTTCCCATATACGAGTTTGCCCTATGCTAACATATCACCATGGTCTGTTTGTCTAAACTGAAAACAACTTTGTTGCATTACTATTAACTAAAGTCTAGACTTAATTTAGATTTCATCAGTTTTTACACTAATATCCCTTCTGGAGCCAATCCAAGAAACTACTTTGTATTTAGCTGTCATGTCTCCTTAGCCTCCTCTTGTTAGTGACAAGTTCTCAGTCTTTCCTTGTTTTTTATGACCTTCACAAGTTTTGAGGAATACTCTTTAGGTATTCTGTAGAATCTCCATCTGTTTGGACTTGTCAGATGTTTTTCTCATGGTCAGATTAGGGCTATGTGTATGGAAAACGAATATAAGGTACTCCATGTTCATGTTGCATTTTCCCTGCCCTAGCCCTAGAAATCAGTCATTTCTCCAAAGAATTCTAGATCCTTTTATTGGAGAACAGTATTTACAAGCCCAGATCAGGCTGTGAGGTACGTTTGTCACTACTGGGGTATCACTGCTTCTAAGCCTTCTGAGTAGACAGAACTATGAAATATATGTCTGTATCTAATCCATGTATAAGCATGTATCTGTAAATATTTCTGCATTTATCCATTTATATATATTAGCTAAATCTAAATTCATAAGATTATCTCCAACTCTAATCCAGCACCACAAGGTTTTACTCTAGCTCCTCCCCTTGATTCTGTTTGTAATTTCCCTCTCTGACAGTGAGAAACCTAAATCACAACATTCATCATTTATTTAGGTATTTGTTCAACCCCAGTATACATGCAAAGCAGGTTCAGAATTATTAACCCATACCCTTACAAGAAACAAATTTACCAACTAAAATACAGTGTTTCTGTAACATTCTTTTGTCTTCAGCTTTACATTTTCCAGTCTAGACACCATTTTCCAAAGTTATTTAGGTCAGCTTTTTTTCTCCCACCCCCTCAGTGAGGCAATGTCATATATCTGCAGTAGAGGTACAGTCATTTGTCACAGACTGCACTACATCCTAGGATTCACAACATTTAAAAAATTTTGCATATATTAAAGTTAACTCCTTATGATCTACAGTCCTATGGGCTTTAATAAATGCACAGAATCAAGTATCTACCCTACAGTACTATGCAGAAGAGTTCTATAACCCCTAAAAATTAACATGCGAGTCCTCTTTGTAGTCAACCATTTTACCTGTCTTTTGTAATTTTAACATCTGAAATGTTTAAAAATCAGGGTGTAAAATTAAATATCATGATTCTTTACAGAAAAAGGCCTAACATTGTAAGGAGAGTCACTGCTTAAAAGTTATTAGACTTGAGAGCTTATAATCTTTCACTTTAAAGTTCTAGACTAGAGAAAAGTCACCTAAGTTCTTTAATTAGTTTTTCCATGGCATTGCTATAAAACATGTGAGACTATTAGAGCAATTCTGATATTGTTCATGGTTGAGAGTTGTGTTCTTGTCCCAAGCATCTATTTTCTACATTTATAAAATGTTCTCCCAGGGGAGAATCCATAATCTATGCCCACACATATGTTTAGGATTGAATTATTATGGTTTATTAGAGAGATATTAAAACACAAAACTATATTGCAATTACAATCAACTAGAAAACTATCTTACAGGCTACTCAGTGTTGCTCTATCAATTATGTGATTATTTCATCTTAATAGATACGCTCTGATAGCTGCCCAGTATCACAGATCTAAAGAATTCTATTTCAAGAGGATACTTCCTCAAATAGATTGACAGATAATACAAGACCAATAAAAATCTTCAGGCTGCTTATCTGTACTCTCTCTGTTAAAAACAACACAAAACAAAACAAAACATGAGGTAGGAAGTTTCCATTTTACTTACACTTAAATAGTGTGGTAAGTCTGTACAGATTTCACGTACAATTTTAGAATCATGTCCCCAAAGGCAGTGTCATATGGTAAGGTGGTTAACTGTATTAGTCTAAGCAAGTACAATCCACTTGCTGGCAGTAACATCAGTTAAAGACTTTAAGTTTAGCTTTCTCCCCCTGGTGGTAGTGTCTGTGTTGATAACATTTAAAAAATATTTGTATAGTATCTTAATGTTTATGGCTGCTACAGTCAATTATAGGTAGGCAATTTTGGGAGAGAAGTAGATTTAAATGAAATCGAAGCAGATATCAAAACACTTCTGAAGGAAGCACTTGTCTCCTATAGTTCCTCTTTTTTTTCCAAAATGCAATTACAACCATTACATCATTGTAAATTACATGCTGGGGTTATCTCAGTAGGTAACTGCCAAATGTAAAACTTACAGAAGGTCTTCAATGTAATAATGATGTTTTATCATTTTAATTACAAACTCTTTAAAAAACTCCCTAAAGTGTACCAATTGGGGTGGTCTAAATTAACACTATCTTAGTAGCCCAAGGGTAGTAAAAATAGATTGAACTACCAAATTTCATCATACTTATAGCAGCTGTCTTCCTGCCTCTAGGAAGCTAAGTATTTAACAAAGCAGACAGCTTGGCATTGGCATCTGATTAGCAGTGTGTGTATTGTCAGATAGAATGTGCTTGGCTCTTTTGTTCCAGGGTTTGATTAGAAATCTGGAGAGCAGTGGCATCATGTAACTTTATTCTTAAGGCTTCTGAGAGGTAAATAAACTGTGATGCTTCCGCTAGTATTGTACATGAAAACTAATCAATGCTTTTCTGGTAACATACTTTATCAAATCCCAGAAAATTTACATAAAAGAATCATTTTTTTAAACACATCACAGACTGACTGAAATAGGCAGATCTTAGTATCATTTTAAATACCTTAAATGTTAAAAAAATTTTTATAATTGATTGCTTTGAGTCACATTGAGTCCTGTAATTAAAATACTGTTGGTGGGCAGGAAATGATCATTTTAGAGCACATAAATAGAAGATTCTATTCCTAAAAATATCAAGTCTAAATGGAGATTCAAAAAAAAAATTTAAAACGCCTATGAACATCTTATTGGAAAAATAACGATCTTGTAAGAATACTATTGTTTTGATGTGGGTGCCCAGACATTAAACTATGTAACGGTGACTCTCGTTACCTTCTCCCCACAAATTTCTTTGAAAATTTATTACAAATGATTGTGCTTATTGGCAAAGTTCAAAATCAGTAGAGTCCATGCAAACAATCTACTTCAATGAGAAGTACATTCTTTTACTCTATCAAATCCATCGGAGGTAATCAGACTGGATGTTTTATTCAACAGGGCTGAAGAAAATTGTTCTACAATAGGTTAATTCAAAATGGCAGCATAGAAAATGCATCTGTCAGTGGGGATCAAATTACAGGGCAAGCTCCTCTCAATGCTTAGAAAAACAAGTCTGCAGTTCTACAGATTATGTGCCTGTGTGTGTTTAAAGGGGTGGGAAAGGAGCTAAATATCTGAGCTAACCTCCAATTAAAGTCAATCATAAAAACAGCCAATTTAATGAGTGCGGATTTCTTTGGGTAATTATAACACCAACCACTTTTTTCTCTTTTAAATCTGTAATTCTGCCTTCTTGTTATTGCTTGCTTTGTCATTAATCGCCTCAGGACCTTGATTTCCTAGCAACAGACTGCCACCAAACATTTGGCTCCTGTTCAACATTTTCTTTGTGAAAAATGGCACTGCTGTTGCCGCCTGGGCTGCTGCAGCTAGACTGGCTGTGTAAGTGCTCTAATAATGTATTCCACTGGAAAAAAAAAATCACATGATATGGGGTGCAATGACTGAGCTCAGTTAATTACTGAGCTGGGAAGTTTATCTACAATCTAAAAGCTGTGTTGAGGGGAAGGAGGATATAAGGATTAAAAAGGTGCTCCTTCCATTATCAATAATTTACAGGTGAGAATTTACAAAGAAATATTTTATTCTTGAGTTGACAGGTTTCTGTTTAAGTTTATTTAGAAAAGGGTACAAAAGGCCAATGTCTCTTAAATGTTGCTTGACAAATTCTTTCCCTACAAAATAGCCCCAAACACACAAAAGAATCACAGAACAACTTGCTGCAATTTTAAAAAACAAATTAATCTATGTATCTGTCAGCTATTTCTTTTCTAGTTAAGGCAAAAGTCATGTGTATATGTAAATGTGCTATAAGATGGCAGAATGAGGTTTTCATTCACAATATGAACACTAGACACAATGGAAATAGGATAATTCAAAATACTGTGTTTGGATATACTATATACTTAAATTAACTATTTTATAATCCATGATACCAGAAAAAAAGATTTTTATCATTATTTTTCAAATGAGTCAACTGAGCTTGAAGGAAGTCAAAATTGGAAACCTAATGATAAGGTAGGTATTTTATCATTTTTTACTTAGTAGGTTTATTAAGTTTTTTTATGCCTTAGAAATACTACCAACCCCAGTAATAATAGTTATGGAAATTAACATGGAATGTCAGATATGGTTCGCTGATACCTTGCTTTAGTTCTCAGAAATATGACTATATAAGAATGGCATGTTTCAGGATTGCTGTCAGGATATGATAATTTAATATACCCAAGAGTACACTAAGTATTATGGAAGCATCTGTGAAACTAATAAGTCAGTGGACATTCTGATTCTTAGCAATGTCTATATACTTTATGAAAAACGTCCCACAAAGTATAGTCCCAATTCAGCTCATTTGAGGAAGAGAAAATACTACAAGTCTACCTGAAAATATCACAATAACTACCATGACAAACTGAAATAAAAATGACATTCAGGAATATTCATAAAAGACCAACAGCATTAAAAGGCTGTTGGTTAATTAAGGTAGTTAAAATATACACATTTTTGGGAGAGCATATGAAGATATTTGAATGATGTTACAGAATTCTGTTTATCACTGACCTGAAACCACATCACCTTACCACTGAGTCTGACTCCCCACTTTAATATATTTTCACAAAAATCAATTCTTAATTGAAAAAAGAAAGTAAATACATATTCATAATAGAAAAAGTTTTAGAAATTCAGAATGGACAATTTAAAATATGGAAGTGTAATAAATATGTATCATGTTAATTCGCTATTTGCTACAATAGAGATTCTTGAACTGGGCTCCAAGAATTAGCAAAAAGTCTTTTGAAATCTGTAAACTTCCAAAAATTAAATGAAAAATTTTTGAGTAAATAAATTTTTGTGGGAGGGTTCAAAACTAAGAAAAGATTAAAAACCACTACTCTAACAATATCAATCTACCTGAGAAATGCTAGCTGTATTCCCAAGTAAAATAATATTTTAAAGATTCAATTTAGTTTATAATAGCTGTCAAATTAAATAAATGATAACCTTACAAGAAGCTACATAACTATAAAAGTATTTTTGAGGAATGAATAATGAAATACATGGCACTCTTTAACTTTATTACATGTGTACCCTTTTGGAAAAGTTGAACTATGAAGGTTTTGGTGGGTTATTGTACAGTTTATATTTTATTTGATTGTGACTGTTTCTGTCATATCCCCTAAATTTAACAATACTATAATAATATGATGTGGTCTTAAATTCTTTATAGAGTGAAGAAAGAAATCCTTTTAAAAGGAATATACAAAATGACTAAAAAAATTGGTCCCAGAAATCTGTATAGAGGACAAGAGGAATGTAATTTGGAAAAGCAGCAATCTATCTTTTATAACATCTTCCAACTATGCAGGATTTGCTAATATCAGGACAATGTCAGAGAAAAAGATAGTATGAGTATGTCCTAGTAGTCTAGAGGGTTCCCTCCAGCTTCCAGAAGCTATTTCTAAGGGGTAGAGAGAAAACACATGATGGACAGAAGAGGTTAGAGTCAAATAAGCTATACTAAACAGCTGAGAAACCCATGTTGGTCTGAAACTGGGTAACACCAAATATAAATTTACATATGAACCTGCCTTCCTGAGTTAAGTATTAGAAGGAAGAAAATAGTTTTTTGTTTTTCATCCCATTTTACCAAACATAATTTTTTAAAAACTTTATCTACTGTATGTCATCCATCCAAATAAAAAATTAATTGACATTAAGGCACTGATCCCAAAACATTGTTATATTATATCTAGAACAAATAAATAACAAAAGCTTGAAAGACTTTTTAAAGTGCCTGCAAGAGAGAAACAGGAAGCAGCAAGAAATCAAAACAGACTAATCACAACTTCCATTACATATATCAAAGAACAAAGACAAAAATTTGTTGTCTGATTAGGAACAATTAATCATTTGTAGCCATAATACCTGATTATCACTGAAATTTATTATGAGAGGTATAGATATAAAACTGAATCCAGGGGCCACAGATAGCGGGGAATAATTGCTAATGGGTATAAAGTTTCTTTCTATGGTGATGTGAATGTTCAAAAATTAGATTATGGTAATGGAACTTTGTACATATTCTAACAATCATCCAATTGTACACTTTAAACAGGTGAAATTTATGGCATATAAATATCTCAGTAAAGCTGTTATACAAAGATTAAAACCAATTTTATTTATCTGGGATAGACAATAGAACACATAGGTTAAGTAAGATATAAGTCTCTATAATGTGTAGAGAAAAGTATGTTGAAAAACAGACTTATGCATACAGATACTAGACTATTTATGTCCAGCTTACATAAAATTTTAGATAGGACAACACATAAAAATGTATACTGCCGGGGCACCTGGGTGGCTCAGTGGGTTAAGCCTCTGCCTTCGGCTCAGGTCATGATCCCAGGGTCCTGGGATTGAGCCCCGCATCGGGCTCTCTGCTCAGTGGGGAGCCTGCTTCCTCCTCTCTCTCTCTGCCTGCCTCTCTGCCTACTTGTGATCTGTCAAGTAAATAAATAAAAATCTTTAAAAAAAAAAAAGTATGCTGCCATCATAATGTTTTTAAATTTTCCCTCCCTTAATCATGTTTATTAAAGAGATTTAGTGAACATTTGATCTTCTTAGTCAGTTGCTGACTGGTCTGAAATACATAAATAAAATACATGGAAGTGGAAACATTTTCAGGAGATGGTTTGTTAATTCATTTGGGGCTCCATATAAAGTACTACTGTCTTAACAACTAAGTGCTACACCCTTGTTTATTTTCTTACCATTCTAAGTCAATTAGCACATAGTATGGTTTCTAACCTCATATAAAATTGCAGGGCTTCATTATAATGCCACAAGAACAAAACACAAACATTTTCAATCTTTATCTTTAGAGTTCAAAAATTCTTTAACCAATACCATCTTCCTTCTACAAAGTGAAAAGATTATTCTATTTAACTAAAAATAATCTTACTTTAATATTCCCTCCCCTTATTAGTGTTTTATATTTGATAACATACTAAAATAAGACAACGAAAATTACAGGAATATACGACTAAACTGCACAACTTGGAGAAAATATTTATCTACAAAAATATTTACCTACAAAAATTAGCCTAAAAAAGTGACAATGTTATTAGTATTTAATGCACCCCACCCCCCAAAAATCTAGAGAAACTGGAAATGACAAAAACAGGATTTCCATAATCACACTCGCATTTGAAAAACTTTCTAGCAAGAATCGAAAACTGTCCCTATTAAGGAGTAAGTAAAAACATTAATCATTTGTGCAGCTACCTGAACATCAGTACACACATGGAAAATTCTTTAAAGTTAAAAATTGAACTCTAATGCTAATGCTTAAGAAGTAACATAATTAATAGTCTTTTTCTTGTATCTCTCTACATTTAATCTGAGCTAAAGAAAAATGTCTTTACCACATAGTTTTAGACTTTCTTGAAAGTATACCAAATTGGCACATAAAGTTTTAAACTACTGTATGACAAAGATTTGGGTGTACTAAGTGTAAGGAATTATATACAAACAAGAAATACTCAACAGAGGAAAAAAAACCAACCCTCCACATTTTCTTCTCTCTCTTTTTTTGAGTTTATAATATTTAAGTTCACGTGCAAGGGTATTTTCAAATAAAGACTTAACAATTCATATTAACCCTTAATAGAGTTAATGAAGCAGTGCAGAATACAACAGTCAAAAACTTGAGCAAAAAATACAGGAACAAATCCAAATGATGATCACTGATTTCACCAATATAATGAGAGTTCTAATACATAAGAGATGAAAACTGCATTTAGAACACAGATAAAATGAAGTCAGTGATAGTTCAAACACCGTTATCTCCTTAAAATCTCAGATGAATATTATAAAGATTAATTAATAAATTCCAAGAAGCGTTTTGAACTCTTTCAAAAATAATTGTGACATCATTAAATCAGATGTCATTTACAAAACAGCTTAAATTTTAAAAATTCCATTAGTTTACTTACTCTGCCAAATTCATTTTAAAAGTAGAGCTTTCAAAATATAATATTACAAAGCCTTTTCCCATGGTCTATTATCATTTAAGACAATGAGTTTAAGTTACTGCCCACAAGTTAGTAAAACTTTCCGATCATCAACTGTACAGATTTTGGGGCAGGGTGGTGGATGAGGTGAGGTATGAATCTCAAACATACATATTAAAGTAATAGTTATCTTTCATTTCTTTTTATGTTACTCATTTCTATTAGGTTACCATTATAAGATAAATTCACTCACTTTCACTAGAATCTTTTTCAAATCTTTTTACAACAGAACTAAGAATATCAGATGATACATACTAAATTTTGAGCAAAATCAAAACAAACTTTAAAATTCCTAGCCAAGTTTTAGTTGCAAGCATATCTTTTCGTAAATATTATCAAAAGATAACCAAATCCTAAAAAAATAGTAATTACATATTTTGTCATACATTCATTTCAATTTGTCAACCAACATTCATAGAAAACATTGCTAAAAGAAAATTTTCAAATATATGATCTCTTAGACTATATTTCTTACAACTTATTACAACACCTCATTTTAAGGATATTAGTTACTGCTTTCAAGCAACTGACAAAGATATTTAAGTGTAACTAAGTCTAAATAACAGTCGTACTAAGAAAAAACTATTATTCATGGCATCATTAAAAATTTTAGTAGAAAACCCAACCAGGCCAAACAAAATGAGAGATGTAAAACCCAAACAGTGATTATTATTTGTCCTTTATATACAAATACTCTTATTTCTTTCAAAATATGAATTCCATTCCATTCTTCCAAGGTTGTACACTTCTCCAAACCATGTGTCGTCTACTTATCTCTAATCATACCTTCCTTTATTCCAGAAGCAAACATCAGTAACACTTTCTTGAACACCCTACTCTCACAAAAACCACATTCATCAAAATGGTAGGATTCTAGGCTGAAAAGAGATAAGTGGTCAAGACAGAGTTATAAAATAAACATAAGAGAGAGGAAAAAGAGATTTGTAATCAGCCATGGGAACTGGAACAATCACAGGAAGAAGAAAATAAAAATAGTGGCCAAGAGAAAATTCCAACTATAAGTCTCATATTCTCAGACAAGGATCGACAAACTAAGATTCTCTATTTTTTTCATTTTCAATCAGTAAAAAAGGGCACACATCTAGCTAAATTTATGAAGGGTAGGGGCGCCTCGGTGGCTCAGTGGGTTAAAGCCTCTGCCTTCGGCTCAGGTCATGATCTCAGGGTCCTGGGATCAAGCCCTGCATCCGGCTCTCTGCTCAGCAAGGAGCCTGCTTCCCTCTCTCTCTGCCTGCCTCTCTGCCTACTTGTGGTCTCTCTCTGTCAAATGAATAAATAAAATCTTAAAAAAAAATTTATGAAGGGTAAGTTAAGTCACAAGATATTGAAAGCTTTTGATAAAGATATTTTTTTAAATATCTGTTATTAAAGCTCTCCCCATGGTAAGTCTAAACTTGCAAGCTGATTGGTATTTGAAACTCAGAATCTTTTCTCAAAAAAATTTTATTAGAAATAATGCATAGATTTATCTCACTGTATTCACAATGAAGTCTAAAGTACCATAAAGGGGTGACAGAAAATATTAGAAAACATTACTATAAGTATTTATACACAGATGAACAGCTATATGTTTATTAAGCTGAGTATTTTAAAAACTATTTTTTTAAATTTTTATTTAAAGATTTTGTTTATTTGACAGAGAGAGAGAGATCACAAGTAGGCAGAGAGGCAGGCAGAGAGAGAAGGGGAAGCAGGCTCCCCGCTGAGCAGAGAGCCCGATGCGGGGCTCCATCCCAGGACCCTGGGATCATGACCTGAGCCGAAGGCAGAGGCTTAATCCACTGAGCCACCCAGGTGCCCCTTAAAAACTATTTTTAATTATCAAATGATAACTAAAGTATTTTACAGAATCTAGAATAATAGTTTGGGGAACTTATGAGGCTAAATCAACCTCAAGACTAATTTAAAACTCACTTCTCAGGGTGGCTGGGTGGCTCAGTCATTTAGCAACTAACTCTTGATTTTTGGCTCTGGTCATGATCTCAGGATCATGAGATTGAGCCCCATGCAGGGCTCTGCATTGGGCATGGAGCCTGCTTAAGATTCTCTCTCTCTCTCCCTTTGCTCCCCACACCCCAAAATGATAAAACGCATCTCACTAGAACTGAAATTTTCCCTGTTACTTGATAATTCCCTCTCACACATTTATGAGTGATGGTTTTGTCATTTTAGTTTTCAAATAGTTCAAGGAAGGAAAAATAAAATTTGGGGACAGGAAAAGAAGAAATTAATGAGGTTAACTGATTAAATCTGCATTTTGAAATAAATACCATGTTCCATGAAAGTCAGTACAGAACAATAGACACAGACATAAATCATGGTTAAGTTATTAACAAGTTCAAATTCAAAGAGAAAGTTAGTTAGGCAATCTTGCAGAAAAAGAGAGTCATCTAAGACAGGTAAAAGACAAATCAATCTGGGGATTTCAGCTTCCAACAAAGATGTAGTAAAGGGGAATGGATTCACACTTAAACAATTTAAACTTAAGCAATTATAAAAATGGAAAAAAAAAAAAACCCAGTATGAAACAATCTTCAGGCACTAATAATCAAACAAGGAACAATACCAGGTGATTCCTACAACTGCTCAAACTTACTCCCTGCAGACAGTTTCCAAGCTGCAGTTCAGACAGAGAGAGCCTTAAGTAGAATCATTCATCTCCACTTCGGGAGGCCATGGTGGCCAGCACATACAAGAGCAGGTACTGGACAAGACAGAGGTGACAGAAGGAAGAGATTTGAAATGAAAACTTGAAATCTGCAGGGGTTTCCCAATGAGTCTTCAGCACATGTGCATAAGGAAACAACCCACTGCTAAGGTAAGAACCAGAAAAAACAATAATAATAATAATGATAATAAAACACATGGAATAAAATTAGTAGACAAGGATATTAAAACAGCTGTTGTAACTACACTACCTAAGGTAAAAATGAGAGATGGCAACATGAGTATGTAGTCATGGCAGGAGTGAAGAAGGCCCAAATCAAATTTCCAGAGATGAAAACTATCATGTCTGAGATAAAATATACACTGGATAGGTTTCATAGCAGATTAGACATTGTAACAGAAATGATTAAGTTTAAGACAAAGCAATAGTAATTATACAAAAATGAAGTAGAGAGAAAAAAAATGAAAAGGTCATACAAAGGTAAGGGACATTCCAGTGGCTTAATACAACTGGACTTTCCAAGAGGGGATGGGAGTGGGGAAAGAAAATATTTACAGAAAAATTTCCAAACTGAACAAACCACATTCACATGAAATATAAAGAAAACGATACCAAGGTATATAACACTAAAACTGCTTAAAACCAGTGATAGAGAGAAAATCTGAACAAGCAGGTAGAGAAAAAGAGATAGATATGGAGAAACAATAAGGATGACTACTTTCTAAAAACAATGCAAGGCAGAAGACAGTGGAGAAACAGGGACTGTATATATCCTCCAACATGAAACAAAAACAAAAACAAACATGATGCATACAACAGTGTTTTTTAAAACGACAGACATCAAGGATGAAAAACAATAATCTTTGAGAGATAGGAAACCCTCTCGGTGAGCCCTAACACCAAATCAGCATACTGCCTTGTGAGAGTTTCGGGACAATAGCACCAGACACCAAAATGGGGAAGGACAGAGCCCAGGAAGTCAAGGAGACAGAACTGAGGGTGGGAAGAATGGAGCAGTTAGGGTGCTGAGGCTAGAACAGGAGAGAAGAGAAAACGTTACAGAGAACACTGGAAATCTGCAGATTCCTCTTGAACATTCATCAAATCAGAATCTGGGAATGAGCCATCCAAAAAATTGAGAGGGAAAAGGATTAGAGGAAACAGTACCCAGGGCACACCTAATTCTAGGAATAGTGTCTGTTTCCACCATCTAGAGCGGAAGAACTCATTATTAACAGGGCATTGAACAGAGCATAGGGAAGTTGGGCCTCAGTAGTAGAGAACATGAAGTTTTAGACCAGGGTTTCTTAACCCTGGCTCTACTGATACTTGAAACTGGATAATCCTTTACTGTGGAGGGCTGTCTCATGCACTATAAGATGCTTAACAACATTCCTGTCCTGTATTTACTAGTATCAACACTCATTCATCACAATAATAAAGATCTCCAGATTTTGCCAAATGTTCCTAAAGGGGAAAATTGTCTCTGGTTAAGAAACCACTGACATTAAATGAATACCACTCTGGACTCACCTAACAAGACACAAAGGCAAGATCAAAATTGCTGCAAGTGGGCGCCTGGTGGCTCAGTGGGTTAAGCCGCTGCCTTCGGCTCAGGTCATGATCTCAGGGTCTTGGGATCGAGTCCCACATCGGGCTCTCTGCTCAGCAGGGAGCCTGCTTCCCTCTCTCTCTCTGCCTGCCTCTCTGTCTACTTGTGATCTCTGTCTGTCAAATAAATAAATAAAATCTTTAAAAAAAAAATTGCTGCAAGTAACTTAACTGTATCCCAGAATAAATCTCAAGATTTATCCATGATATCTAATGATTACTATACCTACAAAGAGAAATGAAAACACAGTCCTTAATAAGGAGGATAAATGGGGCGCCTGGGTGGCTCAGTGGGTTAAGCCTCTGCCTTCGGCTCAGGTCATGATCTCAGGGTCCTGGGATTAAGTCCCACATTGGGCTCTCTGCTTGGCAGGGAGCCTGCTTCCTCCTCTCTCTCTGCCTGACTCTCTGCCTACTTGTGATCTCTCTCTGTCAAATAAATAAATAAAATCTTAAAAAAAAAAAGTAAGGAGGATAACTAATCCTTTAAGCTGCCCCAGAAATGACACAGATGTAATGACTAACAGAGAAAGACATCAAAATAGTTCGTTAAATTGTATTTTATTGTCCAAAATTAGAGAAAAAGAAATAAAAGACCCAAATCAATCTTACAGATATGAAAATAACAAATGAAATGAAGAACACTCTGTATGGGATTAATGACAGTTCAGATGTTACAGGAGAAAATATTAGTGAACTAGAAGGCATAGCAACTATCCAAAGTGAAACACAGAGGGGAAAAAAAAAAAAAAAAAGAATCCAAAAAAAGGAAAAGTGTGGCATCACTGAGCTATGAGACAACGTCATGGGTAATTTGAGACCCAAAGGTGAGGCGCAGGTGGGGAGAAAATATATTTAAAATAATGTCTGAAAACATTCCAAACATAATAAAAATTATAAATCCACAGCTGTAAGAAGTTAACCTCCACATATAAGAAACATGAAAAAGAATACACTAAGGCACAATATAATCAGACTGATCAAAACCAGTGATAAATAAAAAATTTAACAGCAGCCAGGGTTGGGAGTATGTGAAATTTTACATCCAAAGGAACAAAGGTACGGATGTTAGATTTCTCATCAAAACCAATTCAAATGAGAAGACAGTAAAGCAACATTTTTCAAGTACTGAAAGACAAAAAACTGTCAACCTAGAACTGGCAAAAATCTCTTTTAAAAATAAAGGTGAAATAAAGAAGTTTTCAAACATACAAAAGCTAAAAACAGTCATCACCAACAGACCCAAATATATGAAATGCTAAAAATGTTCTTCAGGCAGAAGGAAAATTATACCAGATGGAAATCTAATTCTAAGCAAAGGAATGAAGAGAACTGGAAGTGGTAATTAAATGAGTAAATATGTTTTTTAATTGTTGAAATCTCTTTAAAAGATATCTGACAATTTAAACAAAAATAATGTGTTATAGTGTTTGTAACATGAGTAAAAGTAAAATTTGTCTGTTGTATGGTACATCAATTATTTGTTAATAAAGCTGTTTAGAAAACAACTAAAAATTTAAAAAAAGGAAAATGTGACAATGATAGCATAAAGGCTTGTAGAGGAGAAACTGAAATATGCTATTATAAGATTATTATCCTATATGTGACAGTTTATAGTATTATGTAAAGGCAGACATAGCTCAGTTGGTAAAGCGTGCATCTCTTGATGTCAAGGCTGTGAGTTTGAGACCCACTCTTGGCAGAAAGCTTAGTTAATTAAAAAAAAAATGAAGGCAGACAGTGATGAGTTAAAGATGTATACTATCAACCTTAATGCAGTCAATAAAACAAAAAAAAAGAGTAGGAGATACTAAGGCGATGGAAATAAAAATACTGGATTAACCTAAAGAAGGCAGGAGAGCATAAAAACAGAATGAGGGACAAACAGGACAAACAGAAAGCAAATACCAAGATAATGAAGTAAAATCTAACCATATCAATAATCACATTAATGGAAATGGTTTAAACATCCCACATAAAAGGCAGATACTTTCAGGCTGGACAAAAATTAAGATCCAATGATATGTTGTTTATAAGAGATGCACTTAAAAAATAAAGATATATTATTATATGTCCTTATTTATATTACTTTTACTAATTAAGAAATTAGTAAAAGGGTAGAAAAAATATACCAACTATATCAATAGTAAAAAAAAGTTGGATTGGCTATGTTAATATCAGAGTATTGACAAAATAGTTGTGGGGCCAAAGTATAATAGCAGGAACAAATATTTCAAAATGACAAGTGGGTCAAATAATCAATTCTACACCTTTAAACACACCATTAAACACACTGAAGAAAAATCTGATAGAACTACAAAGAAGAATATACAAATTCATAATAGTAGTAAAAGGAAGATCTCTGGGAAATCTCCATATTTAGAAAATAGACAACATGCTTCTAAATAACTCATGAGCCCAAGAAAAAAGTAAAAAAGAAAGTAGAAAACTGTATAAGCTGGATGAAAATGAAAACATGACCTAACAAAATTTGTGGGAGGTAGCCAAATTAATGCATACAGAGAAATTTATAGCACTAAATGTCTATAGTAGAAAAGTCTCACTCAAATCAATAAATTATTCTTCCACCTTAAGAAACAAAGCACAGGTGGAACAGGAATGGGGGGCAAGGATGAAGCATAAGGTATAGAAGGAAGCAAATTAAATCTCAGGTAAACAGAAATGAGGAAATAATAAAGAACAGAAATAAAAATCAACCTGGGTTCAGGCTTCCCATAAAAGGTTGCTAGAAAATGAAGCAATATTTACAAAGTAGTACTTTGTTTCACAAACTATTATACCAAACAAATTGTCATTTTTGTATAAAGCAACAAGAAGTAAATAAAACCTCAAGAAAAGAGAAGCTCTGAGTCCTTCCTTGGGGGAAAAAGGCGACAAAATACAGCCAAATGAGGGATATTCAAAATAAACAATAAAGGAATGGGAAGACAAGATAAAATAAATTGGCGGTGGTTAACCATTTAACTCATTTAAATGTAGAAACAAAATTCTAAGTATTATGGTTATAGAACAGAATGCAAATATTTAAATCCTAATGCTAAAATGAAGAGTACCTGAAATTTATTTTTTCAAAAATATAATTAGCTATCACCATAACCGGCAATCCTTAATCACATACTAACAAGGAGTTTGGGAATTTGGTTTAAAGTTCATAGGAGGTAAAGGTAAAAGAAGATGTAAACACTTATTCAAACCAAAAGAAAATGCTGGTATATGCACATTCAATTTCAGTTGTTTATCACCAAGTTTTTGATGTGAACTCTGCTTTGCAGATATACTAAATTATGTGACAGAGAAAATGATCAAAGGTTTGGATTTTCTCAATGCTCACGACCATTATTAATTTATGGAATAGTGGAAAGAAGAGCTGAGTATGTAGATCTGGTTTACATAATGCAGACAGGGGGTCTTAATTATGGAAATTTATTGAACAGATATACTGAGCTGCTTCCTCAGACCAAGAAATTTTGAAATTAAAGAGCTTCCAGAATTTCAACTTGTTAAACCTCAGTAGTTTATAATGATAATGTGAGAAGATTGCTGACTCTACAGAACCAATATGAAAGAGCCCAACTAATTTGTTGAGGTAAGTATTGATCTATCTACTCAATCTAAACTTGTGGTTTGAGCATATGCTAAGAAAAGACTATACGGGAAGTTCTAACCTCAAAGGAAATTAAAGGTTTAAAAGAATGCAGAGGTGTTGTATGTAAGTGATGAACCAATAATCCTATTCCTGAAACTAATATTACACTATATAATAAACTAGCTAGAATTTAAATAAAAACTTGGATCTTTAAAACAATTAAACTAAATTAAAAAATAATAAAAGAATGGCAGAATATCTTTGTACAAATACTACATTTCTGAAATATTACATTTCAGAAGAGATTTCAAAGATTTTAATGAGTAAGAATTATGCTCTTAGTTAACAGCAAAATAAATAGTTGTAGAATATATAGCATTCAAGGTATCCCATATGACTCTAATTTTCAGAACTATTTTAAAATAGCCAAACTCCACAAACTATTGGTTTACCTGGCAGTGTAAAAGACCATTCTTTTTATGAAACTGCTGAAATAGAAACTAAGAGCGAACAACTCAGAGATATCAGCTGGAATTCATTTTGATATTTGTTTCTGTTTTTTGACAAGTTTCAAAAATAATTCAATTTTCTATATTAATTTGACCCAAAATGATCACTCTACATCTCATATAAAACTGGACTTGTATAAATAGTTAATACCATTATAAAAATTCCAATTTACCCAAAGTTGGCTAGACATTATAGTACATAATTGTTAAAACTCTAAGTTGTTTGCAAGTTGGGTCTATACTCCTATAAAAATTCCATTCATCCAGGTTTGGCCAGTGTTAGATATACATAACTGTTAAAATGGAGTGTTTCCACTCATAATTCGGAGTCTAAATGCCACATATCTAAATAGAAATATAACTGCCTGGTAAATGTAGTTCTCTACCATAATATATTGTCATACTTTCTAGCCAATATAAATAACTAAATAACGTCAAATTTTAAACCATGTGTTCTAAGAAAATCAGACTTTCAAATGTATGATGGTTTGAAAGAGCACACAAATCCCCCCTAAAGAATCTCACTACAAAAACATGCTCCCAAGATACTAACAAAAATATCAGACCATTTAGAGAAAAAGAATAGAAGATAATCAAGAAGGAATTTTTTTTTTATTTTTTAAAATGTTTCTCACATACTGCCTAAAGAGCTAACATGACTTTCCTCTACAGAATCCTCTCAATGTAAGCATTTACTTGACATTAAAAGAGGGGCAGGATTTGCCATTCAGAAGAATCAATAATAACCTTGTAAAGCCTAAAGCAGTAAACATAAACATGCTGTAGGAGACATTAACACTAGACTGAAAGAAATAATTATACTTTCAATAAACATGCTCCTACTGGATAATCAATTTTTTACACGTCTTTGCAGCTGTTTCACAGCTCAGGTAGTGAAAGGCAGCAGCTGTTCTATCAAAACCATATATTATATGCATATGAGCTACTTTTAATTTTTCATAGGTATCTACTTATTTGTGATCAGCCACATTTAAATCATATTAAATAAAACAAGGTATTCATGGCGTGATTAATTCAGGAGGATTTTTAGTACCATCTTATTTTAGAAGTGAATTCTTGAGCCAATTATTTTTATGTCAGAATATTTAATAATTCAAATTACATGCTGCCCTTATTCCTAGATTTAAGAGATTTGTCACAATCAATGTTACTGAAATATTAAATTAAAACATGTCATGGTAATTACTATGGAATAAACAGCAATTAAGATTTTTTAGGCAAATAAGCTCAAACTGTTTGCAGTGCATATTTATACCACTAATATTTTCCCACACAATGCCTGCATCATTCACAACAAGCAGCCTAAAAATCCAAAATGTAAATTTGTAGAATTATTTCAAAAGATATTAAGATCTTTTGACTTAATATGGAATTTGATACATAGTTAAGAAATATCTATGTATAATGGAACCAGAAAGAGGCAGGATTAAATGTTAAGTAATACAAATAATGTTACCATAGAATGATAATGTTTTTGTTCTGTACTTGTAATAGAGATCCTAACATATGCTGTAAATAATTTGCAGAATAAGTAAAAGATAATTATTTAAAAATGTAAATCCACTAAAACAAACTATAATTAAGTATAAATATGTACCAGAAATTTGAATTAGTTAAATACTTACTGCTATATAATATACTCTTGCTTTTTCTACCAATGTCCAGTTTTTCTCCATATCAAGATGTTTTTCCTTTTTATAACAATTGGCAGCAGCAAGATTAGCCACAAGGGACCTAAAACAACAACAAAACACAAGTAGGCTTTAATACTACAGCTAAAGTTGTAATGTACTTCTATATAATTAAGTAGCAATACCTTCTGCAAATCCTGGTTTACATTTTAATTCTTAACTTTTCAAAATTGCTATACACTGATATTAATAAATATAAATAAAATTAATTTGTTTTGAGTACTTTCTGAGACTTCTACATTGCCTTTGAGATAAAGAGATACTAATCCTTGCTCTAAATACCACCTGGTATTTTAAGAAACTAGAATTTATGTTTCCTTTGGTACTAAAATGGTAGGATTATCTATTTCCCACCTTTTGATAGTTTCAAATACAGTTAAGAAATTAAACTATGTTGTTATGCAAAAAAAAATTGTGCAAAAAAAAATATATACACATACATACATATATATAACTAAACACTTCAGTTTTTAAGTATCAACACACTATGTACATTGATTATTTAACCTAGTACTTTAAAAGCCAAGTATGGGATTAATTTCACAAACACACCTATAAATGTAGGCCCTATTTACTATGAGGTATTAATTTGCAAACCAATACATTTTAAAGACTGGAGTAAACTTGGTTTCTATATTTGAAAACTCCCTTTACTGGTCCAGTTTTGCAGCTGAAAAATCTAAGCAGGATACTGCATTTAAAATCTTGCTACAAATGCCAGATAGTAATTTTTGTTATCTCCCAACAATTAAAGTTAATAAAATAATTATTTATGTTAAATACAAGTAATAAAAATATTTTTCTCATTCTGACCCAGAAATTAGAAAATAACTGGCCATTTTTTTCATTCTTTCTAATCAAAAGGAATAGTTATGGTTAAAAAATGGATACATCATTTCATCACTTGAGATTTTTAAAATAAGATCAGTTCCTCTGTTAAGGAAAAAAAAAATGATTCTCTTCCAAAACATATTTCTACTCATTCATACGTCAATTGACTACTGAAGGATATCAATTCAATTTATGCTCCATTAAATGATTAATAAGAACAATATGAATCAGTAAATTTATACACAAGTATTACTATATTACCATGTTAAGAATAATCAGTCCTCATTTATAAAAGGTCAGTGATCATGACCTTAGCAAAATTTTGACTGAAATGGTTATATATAAAAATAAAAAATAAACACTTCTGCTACCAGTTACTAAATTCTATTTTGATAATAAAACTACTCTTTGAAAGGAAACTACATTGTTTCTCCAAAATATAAGTATTCTCCCTATCCAAATGAATGTGGTTAGAGTTTGGAGAGTGAGAACCTGAATTAAGAAGAATACTTTTGGATCGTGGTTTTGGATAGTGGTAGTAAGAGTTATAAGCTTTATCTAAAATAATTTATCCAATTCTATTAGGTTCTATAATTTAATTGATAATGAATTTGATAGTGGGAGTTTCCCCCCAGTTTCTGACTTCCAATATTATCTGAACATTAATGATCACCATAACCATAATATTAATTAAGCTTTTGGCATCTGGGATACTTAATATTATCATAACTGCTCTTTAAAAATAGCAATTTAGCACAAAAAATAAGTTAGCAATTTTACAGTAGTGAGTGGTAGCAGAAGAAAACTTGACCTATTTCTCACAAACGAGAAAAGGGCACCTGCATATTGTTGGTTTTAGGAAAACTGAAAAGGTAGATCTAAGTAAGTATATTTCAATGTTTGAACAACAAATGGTTTTATTTATTAAAACCTTAAATGATAAAGTTCTATACACACAAAAAAAATTACAGGAAAGGTTTAAAAATGGCTTTGGTACCCTAATTATTTTTAGAAGCTGTATTTCAGCTATTTAATGACTACTGGCCAGAAGAGTAACAGGTCCTTAACATACATCTGCTAAAGGTCAAGGAGTGAGCAAACTAAGAAAGAGGAAGGGAGCAAGGAGAAGAGAGAGAAGGAAGGAAATAAAGGAAAGAAAAAGGGAAAGGACAAGGAAGGAGACAGAGAATGGAGGAGGATACACTCAATATTTTTAGGTGTAAGAAAAGTAAAATTTCTAGTGAATCACTATTTAGAAAGAGATACCTTTGCTGATTTTAATAATATAATAGCTAGAAAAGTTATTTTGTTTTTCCCTTGCAAAGGAGAAAAAAGGATATGCTGATGAGCAACATAGTATGAACTGAAGAAAAACCGCCACATGGCTGCAAAAGGCAAGAATACAACCAATGTATGGAAAGTCCTGAGACACAAATTTCAAGTTCATAGAAAGAATTTTCTAAAAAGTAAAAATTATATAGAAATCTAATGAATTGTTTTTTAAGTGGTGCCTTACCCATGACTGAAGCTGTTTGATATGGATAGATGACTATTTGCCAGAAATGCTTTACATGACCTAATTCATCTGACACTGAACATAATGTAGTATTTTATATATGTTACAAAATACATGCATTTATCTGTCTATGTAGCTGAATATTCCAATCTCAGGATACAGTAAAAAGCATTTTTTTCATTCCAGTTTCAGCAAGAAACTATAAGACAATGAATAAAATGTTTTATTTTCCTTTTCTGATCCTTATAAAAATTAGAGACTGGGATAGATAATCTCAAAACTTTCATCCCACATGCCTCATGAATACAAAAAGCAGATACAACAAGGGTATTTTTTTTTAATTAAGAAAAATGATATAAGATGAGTTATTAAAACACTGATAGCAATTAAAACCATGAGATCTGGGACGCCTGGGTGGCTCAGTTGGTTAAGCAGCTGCCTTCGGCTCAGGTCATGATCCCAGCGTCCTGGGATCGAGTCCCACATCGGGCTCCTTGCTTGGCGGGGAGCCTGCTTCTCCCTCTGCCTCTGCCTGCCATTCTGTCTGCCTGTGCTCGCTCACTCTCCTCTCTCTCTGACAAATAAATAAAAATCTTAAAAAAAAAAAACAAAACAAACCATGAGATCTAGATTCCAAATTCAGATTGGAATTCAGATTGTGTGATGGTTTAAATATCCAGTTAGTACAAACCTTCCCTTGGGATTACACTGACCTGTTGCTACCAGTGACGCACACAGCGCAGGTTCCTGTTGTTTGCTCATTTTGCTCATAGTAATGAGCATCCACATGGGCTTCAGCAGCTTTTTTCTTCAAGATCTCTCCAAATGTGTCTGTCCCAATGCATCCAAAAAATGTTGCTGCTTTGTATGGCTGCTGAATCATCCACTGAAAAACAGGAACATAAATAATTTTAATGGCTTAGAAATATGGTACACATAGAATGGCGGCATAAAACGGATGCTTTATTAGATGCTGTGGCTATTATGAATGGAATTCCAATTCTGTACTAATGCTTATGATAACAAATTTGATATAACAACCACATAAAATTATACTACTTCCAGGGAGAGAAATAGAGCATAGTGGGGTTAAGAACTCAGAATCTACTCATATAGACTCTAGGTCAATGCTAGCTTGATAAAGAAAAATAACAGTGAGTCCTAAGAGAAGCAGAGTAGCATTGTCATTAAAAGCCCAGAATTAATACTGAAGACTGTCTGGGTTCAAATCTTGCCTGTGCTAATTCTTAGATGTATGAGTAAGAGTATGTAACTTAACATTTCTATACCTCATTTTCCTCACCTATAAAGGGAAAAATATATAAATACACCTCAAGAAGTTGTTGAGACTTACACTAAATAAGTTAATGTATGTGCACTGTTGAGCATAGTATCCAGGACATAGTAAATGATATATGCTAGCTGTGGTGGTCACTATTATTTTCCTATTTGTTGTAATTCATGTATAAATTAAGCTAAACTATGATTAAGTCTAATAAATTGTTCTAAAAATTCAAAAAGTATTAAAAATTCTAATATCTCAGTCTTTCAGTAGCTCACTTTAATTTCCTTGCTATAAATTGACAATGGATTGCTTTTAAAATGTATATTTTAAAATATACAATGAACTATTATCTTTCATAATTATCTCAAATTCCTGAGATTTCTAATAGTTATATTAACTATTCTAAAACTGTCATCTATTTTGTTTCTAAAACCTGTATGAGCAAAATACCCCATATAGTAAGTCAAAAGACATCAAAATCTTACCACACTCTCAAATACTTAAAGCATTAAAAGAAATGCATGTATACTTGAGAGTTAAAAGGATGAAGAGACAAAGTAAAAAGAAAACTGTAAGATAAATATACAAAAACTGTCCAGGGATTTGTTCTGAAGATACATGTCCACAAATATGAAACATTTGCATAAGTAGTCATTGAGGCATCATTTGTAATGCCAAAATGTTAGAAACAACTTAAATGCCCATCCATAGAAGACTGATTGAATAAACTGATAAATCCCCTCAATGGAATATCACACAGCAACTTAAAAAACAATCAAACAAGGATAAGCTCTACAGAGTAATCGATCCATTTATATAGAGTAACTGTCAGTATATAAAATCTATACAAAATCCATGTATACATATAGAGTAATTCTTTTCTGAACATTAAAAAAAAGACGAGTTCAAAAGTGTGTATGTGTGCATGTATGTTTTAAGAGACAATGAGAATTAAAATCATATATCCTTTTAGTACATACACATAATCTTAGAATTTATATTGTTTCCTTATTATGTAAAAAGAAACAGAGAATAAACCATGAACTAAATAAAAATGGTTTTCTATCAGGGTGGGTGGGAAAGGAATAAAGAAACTAAAACATAAGAAAGATGCCTCTGAATGTGCTGCTACACATAAAGTAGCCTTCTGAAATGCTTTTTTGAAAATGCAATTCAACCTGAATTTTAAATGCATTTGGAAAAACATGATAAAGTTGAATCCACAGAAACAAAGAAATCAAAGAAAATATAAAATTGTAACATAATTCAATAGAAAGTGTAAATAACTTTCATATACTTTACTTTTCAATGTATTAATATAAGGAACAAAAAACAAAAAATTTTGGAGGATAGAATATTTGAAATTTTTGATTCAGAATAGCAAAAGAAAGAAAAGAATGAAAGAGTGAAGAAAACTTATAGAACTGGGCGCCTGCTTGGCACAGTTGTTTGAGTGTCCAACTCTTGATTTCAGCTCAGATCATGATCTCAGGGTTGTGAAATTACATGGAGCTTGCTTAAGATTCTTTTTTTCTCCCTCTTTCTCTTCCCCCCGCCCCCAAGAAAAAGAAAAGAAAGGAACTAATATTCACATGAGAACTGCAGAAGGAGAAGAGAAAAAGGACAGAAAGTATAGTTAAAGCAGTAATGGCTGAAAACTTCTTGAACATAGAAATAGAAATGGACATCCAGATCCATGAGGCCAAATAGGTTGAATATGAATACAGCTACACTGAGATACAATTAAATTGTCAAAAGTTAAAGACAAAGAAAGAATTTTAAGAGCAGCAAAAGAAAAGAGAGAAGTTATATGTAAGAAAATCCCCATATGATTATGGGTGGATTTCTCAACAGAAATTTTATAGGCCAGGAAAAAATAAAATGAAAATTCAAAGTATTAGAAGAAAAAAAAAAACTGTTAAGAATTCTATATCCAGCAAAGCTGTCCTTCAGAAATGGAAGGATAAAGACTTTCCAAAACAAACAAAAGCTGAGGGAGTTCATTACCACTAGACCCAGCTTATAAGAAATGCTAAATGGGGGGGCACCTGGGTGGCTCAGTCCTTAAGCGGCTGCCTTGGGCTGAGGTCATGATCCCAGGGTCCTGGGATCAAGCCCACCATTGGGCTCCCTGCTCAGTGGGAAACCTGCTTCTTCCTCCCTACTCCCCCTGTTTGTGTTCCCTCTCTCCCCGTGTCTCTCTCTGTCAAATAAATAAATTAAATCTTAAAAAAAAAAAAAAAGAAATGCTAAATGGAGTTCTTTGAGTGGAAAGGATGCTAATTAACATCATAATAATATAAGAAGGTAACAAAAAACTAACTGGTAATGGTAAATATGCCATCAAAATTAGATTCTGTAATATGGTAACTGTGGTGCATAATTCACTTAGAACTTGTTTAAGTTTAAAAACATGAATGTAGTAAAAATAACCATGAACACAATAATCTGTAATTAGTTACACAATATAAAAATACGCAAATCACAACAGTAATAAACTAAAGTGTGAGGGGAAAGAGAGTTAAAAGTGTAAAATTTAGGAATTCCAATGAAGTTAAGTTGTTGTCAGCTTAAAATAGAGTGCTATAATTTTAACATAGTTTATGTAAGCTTCATGGTAACCACAAGGGAAAAATCTGTAGCAATTACACAAAATAACATGATAAAAAAAGTCAAAGCATATTGTTACTGAAAGGCATCAAAACATGAAAAATGACCACAGGGTAAGAAATAAGGAACAACTACAAAACAACTACAAAACAATCAAGAAGCAATTAACAAAATGGCAACAGTAAGTCCTTACCTATTGATAATTACAGTAGTCTCCCCTTATCTCAGAAGATATGTTCCCAGATCCCCAGTAGATGCCTGAAACTGCTGATAGTACTGATCCCCATATACATTATGATTTTTTCCTATAGGTACGATATCCATTATAAAGTTTATTTCTAAATTACACATAGTAAGAGATTAACAATAACTAATAATAAAATAGAAAAATTGTAACAATATACTGTGACAATATTTATGTGAATATGCTTTCTCTCTCTCAAAGTATCTTACTGCACATTACTTGTCCTTCTTGGGATGATAAGTGATGATAAAATGCCCAGATGATGAGATTAAGGTGAATAAAAAAGACACTGTGACACATAGCATTATGCTACTACTGATATTCTGGTGATATGACAGGAAAAGGATCACCTGCATCCAGACCATCATTGACTGTAGGTAACTGAAACTGGGGGGCGGGGGGGGGGGTGTTGGGTAATACTGTATTTTAAATATAAACAGATTAAATTCTCCACTGCAAAGACACAGAATGTTTGAAAGAAACAAACACAAAGATCCAACAAGATGCTGCCTATAAGAGACTCACTTCAGCCTTAAATACATATAGAGGCTGAGAGTGAAGGGACAGATAAAGGGATTTCCTGGAAATGGTAACTACAACAAAGCAGACTCATATGCTAATATGAGACAAAATAGACTTTAAACTAAAAATGGAACAAAGAAATAAAGAAAGTCCTTATATAATGATAAAGGGGCTAATCCATCCATAATGTTTAACAATTGTAAATATTTATGTACCCAACGCTGGAGCACCTAAATATGTAAGAAAGAAACACAGCTTAAAGGAGTAATGAAAAGCAATAATAGTTAGGGGCATTAATATCCCACCCTTAACAATGAATCATCCAGATCATCCAGATAGAGAATCAGAGAATGGAAAAATGAGAATAATGTAACAGCATATTTCAACAAAACTATAGACCAAATGGACCTAACAGACATATATAGAACATTCTATCCAATAGCAGCAGAATACACACATTCTTCTCAAGTACATCTCTAGGCTAGTTCATATGATAGACCACAAAACAAATCTTCGTGAATTCATTAAGACTGAAATCATATCAAGTATCTTCTTTGACTACAATGGCATGAAACCAGAAATCAATAACAAGAGGATAGCTGGAAATTTCACAAATACAAGGAAATTAAACAACACTCTCCTGAAAATCCAATGGATCAAAGAAGAAATCAAAGGGGAACAAAAAAATTGTCTTGAGGCAAATGAAAATGGCAAAACAACATACCAGAATTTGGGGAATGCAGCAAAAGCTATTCTAACAGGGAAGTTTATACTAATAACTGCTCACACAAATAAGCAAGAAAGATCCTAAATTAACAACCAAACATTATGCCTTCTGAAACTAGAAAAAGAAGGACAAATAGTCCAAAGGCAGATAAAGGAAGGAAATAATACAGATTAAAGCAGACATAAATGAAATAGAGAACAGAAAACAATAGAAAAGGTTAACCAAACAAAAGCGTGATTCTTTGAAAAGATAAGCAAAATTCACAATCCTTAGCTAGACTAACCAAAGGGAGAGAGAAAAAAAATACAAATCATCAAAATTATAAACAAAAACAGGAGGCATTACAACTGATACCACAGAAATAGAAAGGATCATAAGAGGCTACTATGAACAATTATATGCCAACAAACTGGACAACCTATAAAAGGAATGAAAAATTCTTAGAACATATAATTTACCAAGACTGAATAAGGATGAAATACAAAATCCAAATAGACCAATTACTATTAAAGATTGAATCAAAAACTCTCTAAATGAAGAAAAGCCCAGGGCCAGATGACCTCAGTGGTGAATTTTACCAAAGTTTTAAATAGAATTAACAGTAATCCCTCTCAAACTCTTCCAAAAAAAACTGAAGAGGAAGGAACACTTAAAAATTTGCTTTATAAGTCAGGCATTATCCTGAAACAAAAGCCAAATAAGGACACCACTCAGGGGAAATAATGGCAAGCTAATATCCTGATGAATATAGGTACAAAAATTCTCAACCAAATACTAACAAACCGAATCCAACACCACTTTAAAAGATCACTCACCATGATCAAGTGGGATTTATCCCAAGAATGCAATGATGGCCTAATAAACACAAATGATAGAATGAAAGAAAAAAACATATGATCATCTTAATAGACACAGAAAAAGCATTTTACAAAACTTAACATCTGTTAATGATAAAAATACTTAACTAAATATAAAAAACATCTCTCAACAACAATATAAAGGCCACATATTGACAAAATTTAACATCTGTTCATGATAAAAACACTTAACTAAGTATAAAAAACATATCCCAACACTAATATAAAGGCCATATACAATAAGCCCAAAGCTAAAAACATACTCAATGCTGAAAGATTAAGAGCTTTTTCTCTTGTTCTTGAGAACAAGAATGCCCACTCTCACCACTATTTAATACAATACTAAAAATCCCAGCTAGAGCAATCAGGCAAGAAAAAGAAAAGGCATCATTGTTAAGAAGGAAGAAGTAAAATCATCTCTATTTGCAGATGATGTGATTTTATATATAGAAAATCAATTTTAAAAAAGCTAGAACTAATCAATCAATTCAGTAAGGTTGTAAGATACAAAGTAAACATACAAAAAATCAGTGGTATTTCTATACATTAACAACAAATTCTCTGAAAAAGAATTTGTGTGTGTGTGTGTGTGTGTGTGTGTATTCTGTTTGTCACCATACAGTACACGTATTTGTGGAACATTAAGGAACAGCATGGAGGACATTAGGAGAAGGAAGGGAAAAATGAAAAAGAATTTTAAAAATCAGTTCCATTTATAATACTAGCAAATAACCAATAAAATACTTAGGAAAAATTCATCAAGGAGGTTAAATATCTATTTTTTTTTTAAGATTTTATTTATATATTTGACAGAGATCACAAGTAGGCAGAGAAGCAGGCAGAGAGAGAGGAGGAAGCAGGCTCCCTGCTGAGCAGAGAGCCTGATGCGGGGCTCGATCCCAGGATCAGGACATGAGCCGAAGGCAGAGGCTTTAACCCACTGAGCCACCCAGGTGCCCCTATTCTTTTTTTTTTTTTTTAAGATTTTATTTATTTACTTGACAGAGAGAGACATGGTGAGAGAGGGAACACAAGCAGGGGGAGTGGGAGAGGGAGAAGCAGGCTCCCCGCTGAGCAGGCACAGGACTCAATCCCAGGACCCTGGGACCATGACCTGAACCCAAGGCAGATGCCCGACAACTGAGCCACCCGGACACCCCAAGATCTCTATTCTCTCTCTCTCGCTTTTCTAAAAGATTTTATTTATTTGACAGAAAGAAACTGCCAGAGAAGAAACACAAGCAAGGGGGAGAGGGAGAAGCAGGCTTCCCATCAAGCAGGGAGCCCAATGCAGGGCTTGATCCCAGGACCCCAGGATCACAACCTGAGCTGAAGGCAGATTCTCAATGACTGAGACACCCAGGCATTCCAATATCGCTATTCTTAAAACTAGAAAATATTGATGAAAGAAATCAACAAGACACAAATAAACAGAAAGATATCCCATGTTCATGGATTAGGAGATTTAATATTGTTAAAATGTCAATACTACTGAAAGCCATCTATGGGTTCAATGCAATTCCTATCACGTTCCCAGTGGCCTTTTCATTTTGTTTTACAGAAATAAACAATCCTAAAATTTAGATGGAACAAGAAAAGACCCCAAATATCCAAAAAATATCCTAAGAAGTTCAGAGCAGGAGGGGTCACATTTTCTAATTTTAGGTTATACTCTAAAGTTATAGTAATTAAAACAGGATGGTACTGGTATAAAAACAGACAAACAAACCAATGGAACAGAATCAAGAGCCCAAGAATAAAAACAAACATATACAGCCAACTAATATTTGACAAGGAAGTCTCTTAATAAATGGTGCTAAGAAAATTTGCTATTCACATGTAAAAGAAAGGAACTTGATCCCCTAACTTACACCACCTAAAAAATTAACTTGAAGTGAATTAAAGACTTGAATCTATGACCTGCAGTCATGAAACTCTGAAGAAACATAGGTAAAAAAAAACTTCCTCGACATGGCTCTTAGAAATAATTTTTTGGAAATCACAACTAAAGCACAAGCAACAATATAAAAAATAAACAAGTGGGACTACATCAAACTAAAAATCTTCTGCATTGCAAAACCAATCACCAACAAAGTGAAAAGACAACCTATGGAATGGGAAAAAATATTTGTAAACCACATATCTGATAAGGGCTTAATATCCAAAACATAAAGAACCCATAAAATTCAATAGCAAAAAACCAAATAATCAAATTCAAAATGGGTAAAGGACCTGATTAGACATTTTTCAAAGAAAATATATGATTGGCCAACAGGTATATGAAGTGATGCTCAATACTGCTAATCATTAGAGAAAAGCAAATTAAAACCACAGTGAGGTATCACCTCATGCCTATTAGAGTGGCTATTATTGGTCACCTGAGTGGCTCACAAGGTTAAGAACCAAACTCTTGATTTTGGCTCAGGTGGTGATCTCAAGGTCATGAGATGGGGCCCCATGTCGAGGCAGAGGATTCCCTCTCTTCTTCTGCCCCTCTGCCCATCCTTCCTCTAAAAAAAAGGGGAGGCCATTATCAAAAAGACAAGAGATAATAATAATGGTGTGTCTGTAGAGAACCCTTATGCACTAATGGTGGGAATGTAAATTGGTAGAGCTACTATAGAAAACAGTTTGGAGTTCCTTAAAAAATTAAAAATAGGGGGTGCTTTGCTGGCTCAGTTGGTGGAGCATGCAAATCTTGATCTCCTAGAGTCATGAGTTTGAGGCTCATGTTGGGTGTAGAGACTACTTTAAAAAAAAAAAAAAGGTAAAGTTAAAAAATAATTAAAAAATAGAACTACCATATGATCCAGCAATTCTATTCTGGGAATATATCCAGAAGAAATGAAAGCAATAATTCAAAAAGATATTTGTAGGGGTGCCTGTGTGGCTCAGTTGGTTAAACATCTGCCTTCTGCTCAGGTTGTGATCCAGGGTCCTGAGATCAAGCCCCACACTGGGCTCCCTGCTCAGTGGGGAGCCTACTTTTCCCTCTCCGACTGCCTCTTCCCCAGCTGGTGCTCTCTCTCTCGATCGCTCAATTTCTCTTGAAAAAATAAAATAAAATCTTTAAGGAAAAAAAAATATCTGTAGCCTCACGTTCATTGCAGTATTATTTACAATAGCTAAGACACGTAAGCAACCTAAGTGTCCATCAACAGATGAATGGATATATATGTTTTATTCATGTAGAAAGCATGGTTAAATGATCAACCATGTCTGTTTTATGTGGTAAAATAGAAAACCAAAATCAGTAACAAATTTTAGTATGATAATTTAAATAACTTAATATGCCATCAAAATAATAGGAAACTTCAATCAGTGAAAGTGAAGACATTATGATGTAATTAAGCCTAATTAAATCAAAGTAGACATGTTCAAACTATAGTGTAAAAAAGGGGTGATATCCAGGCTTAAATCTAACTTGCAACTCTTCCATTAGCAATGAATATTATTTAAACCTGCAAGACAAAAAATGAAAAATAATAGAAATTTTCAGTAGGTTTTGTTATAATTCCATCATGGAATATTTCATCACAGGAAACTGGCTAACATCCTATTTCTGATATTAGTATATTAGGACACTGACAAAAATATGAGAACTTTACTCTTGACCAGTGATTTCCATTTAAGTTTGTTAATCCATTGTGAGAGTTTACTAGGCCAAAGTAAACACATAAAACTAATAGAATCCAGGTTCACTGCTTCAGAGCACTTAATAACTTAGCTGAATAATTAAAGATGTTATAATCAGAAAGCTGAAATAAATTAAAAATAATTTTTTAAAAGTCTAATTTGTTAAGAGTTGTATTAAAATTTTGGTAATTCTCTTTTACCTCAAACACAATGTGTTACCAGTTCTTCACCAATCGGTTTCCTACCATTCTGACATCCAATCAAACATTTAATGCATGTCTAGTAGAGGATAAGAAGATGAAAGCAACAGTGTCCCTAACACAGTCATACCACTAACATTTTCAGATCTTCCAGAAAAGAAATTCAACCCTTTTCATAATCTGCATATTATGCTGCTCCTTTTAGCTAAAACAAATTGCTCAGCTTGTCTGTTTATACATGTATAGCACATCCTTAAACACCTATCTTTAACTCTCCTAAAGAGTCCAGAATTACATTTTTGTTATGAATAACTAGAAAACAAAATCAGTATGAAATAAGCACAGAATTTTCAAACACCGGAAAAAGGCAGGGCAGACTGTGATCTCTGGTAGAAAAGAAGCAAGGTAGGCCCTTACGTCACGTAGGCTCCCTGCCAGTAGGCAATTTCCAGATTGTGGTGTGGGGAGAAAAAAGGCAAACAGAGCCAGGCATTCTAGTGAAATGAGGAGACAGAGATAAGTGTTCAAGAAGAGTCAAGAGACTAGAAAAAGAAAAAGAAAAAGAAAAAGAAAAAAAAAAAAAGATTTCAGCGAGTAGTGTGCTAAAATCATAACTCTTAAGGCTCTGACTGAATTCCATCCAATCTGTGCATATTTAAGGAAGGTTATCAGATCACAAGGAAGCTACATAAATGCTTCAGGATTAAAAACTGAGTTTATCAAAGTCTCAGGATTCAGTAGCAGCATACAAAAATCTAATATAATTCACATACTATCAAGGAACAGTTGAAAATTAAAATTGAGAAAATAACGTCATTTATAATCACATTAAAAATGAAACATACTGGGACAAAATCTGAGAAAATGAGTGCAAGACCTAAACAAAAACACTACAAAGTTTGCTGAGGGGGAAAAAACCTAAATACATGGAGAGCTATACTAAATGTACAGATTAGAAAACTCAATATTCTTAAAATAGCAATCCTCCCCAAACTGATTCACAGATTTGTTGCAACCCCATTCGGTACCTCAGTAGGATTTCTGAAGATACCAAAAAGTTGATTCTATAAATTAAAAGTAAAGGAAGGGGAACTAGAAGAGTCAAAGGTTGGGAAGTGTGTCAGTGTGAAGTAAGCCAAAATTGCTAAACCCCAATTTCTTGAAATATAAAATGTAGATAATATAATCTATGATCTTGTAAGGATGTTTTAAGAATTAGAAACAGACTAACAAGCCATGCAATTTAGTTCAGTAAATGATACTTATTATAGTTGGATCTCTTATACAGAATGAAAGGGCTCACACTATGCTCTAAGTACACTTAAATGGAGATCAAGAAAGCCACAGCCATAATTGGTAACTTTAAATAAATATGTGAATTAGTTTATTTCAATTTTAAAAGCAACAGTAAAGGCAGAATGTCAACTGAAAAGACCAGGAGGGAGATTAATTGCAGCTGAGGGGATCAGAAAAGGCTTCCAGAGACAAGTGACATGATCGATTTGTCTATGAACAATGGGTATAATATTCAAAAATGGCTATAAACTGGAAAGAAACTAGAGACACTGAGTATATGCCTCCTTTCCTATCTTAGGAATTTTATCATGGTGTCCGTAAGGCAAAAGAAATTCTAAGTATTAAGTAGTTAGTTCCAAACAATTTAATAAGTTACTTATTTCCTAACAATTTAGCACATGTCATGCACCATAAAATTCTCAAACCCTGGAATCAGGTTGAGTGCCACCAATCCCATTTCTTGTTTCACATTGATTCTTGTGCAGTACTTAAGTTTTTTTTCCTTTTTTACCACTCAAAACCCAGCTTTGTAGAGTATCTGATACTACCAAAGGAATGTAGCAATCTAATATTAAAACAGAAATATCTGGAGCTAGTGGTTCATACTGTTTCTGATAGGTGTCACTGTTTTGCTAGAAAATTTAAAAATATCCTGTTGACCCAATGTGGGTTTGTTATAGAACCCAAGGCGCCTTAGCACAGAGATGGGAAAACAAGAGTATAGTCTTTTTTTTTTTTTAAGATTTTATTTATTTATTTGTCAGAGAGAGAGAGAGAGAGCACAGGCAGACAGAGTGGCAGAGGGAGAAGCAGGGTCCCCACGGAACAAGGAGCCGGATGCGGGACTCGATCCCAGGACGCCGGGATTATGACCTGAACCGAAGGCAGCCGCCCAACGAACTGAGCCACCCAGGCGTCCCAACAAGAGTATAGTCTTAACAAAAACAATGAAAAAGGGAAATGAAGTACTATTAGGCATATAATGACAAAGCACTATGTGGGAGGGAAGACTATGAGAAAAGATGATCCAGGTCAGATCATTAAATGCCACTTTAAGAAGGTTAGGCAGCAGAAACACCTTTTGGCTCAGTTAGTAGAACATGTGACTCTTGATCTAGACGTTCTGAATTTGAGCCCCATGCTGGGTGTAGAGATTATTTTAAAAATAAATTTTAAGGGGGCACCTGGGTGGCTCGGTGGGTTAAGTCTCTGCCTTCAGCTCAGGTCATGATCCCAGGGTTCTGGGATTAAGCCCTGCATCAGGCTCTCTGCTCAGCAGGGAGCCTGCTTCCCCCTCTCTCTCTGCCTGCTGCTCTGCCTACTTGTGATCTCTCTGTCAAATTAATAAATAAAATCTTCAAAAAAATTTTTTAGGGATGCCTGGGTGGCTCAGTCAGTTAAGCTGCTGGCTCAGGTCATGATCCCAGGGTCCTGGGATCGAGTCCTACATCGGGCTCCTTGCTCAGCAGGGAGCCTGTTTCTCTCTCTGTCTCTGCCTGCCACTTTGCCTGCTTGTGCTCTCTCTCTCTGACAAATAAATAAACAAACAAACAAACAAACAAATAAATAAATAAAATCTTAATAAAAATAAATTTTAAAACCCTTAAAAAAAGAAGGTGAGGCAGTATTTTGTAGATAGAAGGATGTACATGAGGGTCTTTGAACAAAGGATTAAGATAAGAGATGATGCCTCATTAAGGTAAGGAAGCAGAAAACTTACAACTGAATTTAAATAGGTGCTGAATAAATGACACATTAAGGTTCATTTTAAGAGTCTTTAACAACATAGAGAAAGACTTCTTGGGGCACCTGGGTGGCTCAGTCAGGCATCCAACTCTTGGTTTTGCCTTAGGTCATGATCTCAGGGTCCTGGATCGACCCCTATGTCGGGCTCCATGCTCAACAAGGAGTCTGCTTGAAGATTCTCTTTTCCTCTCCCTCAGCCCCTCCCCCCACTTGCCTGTGCTTTCCCTAAAATAAACAAAAAAGTCTTTTTAATAAAAAGGAAAAAAGAGATTTCTAATAATATTAACTGCCTTCCAGATGAATTTCCTCTTTGCCACCTAATGCAGTATTTAGGACAATATAACTGAAAACAATGCTCAAGAGCCAGTCACTTCTAAGACAATGCTATATACTTTAATTCAATTCATAATAGAATAATGAAGAATGACACTAAAATAGTTACAGGATAAGCCAAAGAGAAGCAATTTAAAATCAGAAAACCCAATGAGGAATTTCAGGAAAACTGTAAACCACAACGAAAAGAAATTAAATGTCAACTGGGAAATGACAGTAATAAGCAGATTGGAAAGGCTTATGAGGAAATCAAAATTGAAGTAGTTGGTTAGGAAAACAGCATATATCACATGGTTTAAAGGGCTGATTGTCTCAGATGACTGGTAGGCTACCAAGTGACACAGTGAAACACAAACTTTTCATAAGTATTATTACAGAATCTATTCTCCCTCAATAACTAGTAATGTTAGACTCCTTTCCTGACAAAACTGCTCTGTTTCCCTTGTTGACAGGTGTCCTATTAATAAAAATCATGATAGTCCTATTATCCCCAACAATCTTCAGTTATTTTTCTTGTTCAATATCTGTTAACATCTATTTCTCAGAAGAAATTTTAGGAAACTTTGGCCTAGTAAGAAAAAAGCATAAATGTTAGACTCAGATATATATAAATTCATCCAGTTCTGTGACAGTAAATTATATACTCTACTAGAGCTTTTATTTCTTTCAGATTTATTGTGAGAATTAAATAAGGTAAGCAAAGTACCTATAGTAGTGCTTGTTAAACACTATTGATAATGACGAAAAATAATAACAGGGCACTGAGATATGATTAAAAAAAAAACTTTCAGTCAGTCCAATTTCATTCAGCTTATTCCATAAGTATTTGTGATTATTTACCAGCGGGGCATTATTGTAGTAAATAATGGATAAAGCAGTATTTCTCTCTCTTTTGTAGGCTTCCGTTCTTTTCCCTATCCCTCAGTGTTCTGCAGGCCTGAATCCAAGGATTATCTGCCCTTCTCATCTATACAATGAGACTCCTCACCTTTATCTTTAGTTCAGACCTGCCTTCAGATTATTGATCTGAATATCCAAATGCCTAATGACCCTATTTTGCCACTAAATCTAGACATTTCTAATTCTCTGTGTCTCCATTATTACCACTTGAGCTCAAGCCACCATCTTCTCTCAATCAGACTACTCTGAAAGCTTCTTTAAAAACTTTTGTTGAAATATATTCACATAACATAAAAGTTACCACTTTAAAGAGTGTAGTTCAGTTGTTTCCTCTATATTCACAAGGTTGTGCAACCATCACCACTATCTAACTCCAGGACATTTCATCTCTCCAAGAAGACACCTGTGTCTAGGGGCCCCTGGGTGACTTGGTCAGTTAAATGTCTGCCTTTGGGGACGCCTGGGTGGCTCAGTTGGTTAAGCAGCTGCCTTCGGCTCAGGTCATGATCCCAGCGTCCTGGGATCGAGTCCCACATCGGGCTCCTTGCTCATCAGGGAGCCTGCTTCTCCCTCTGCCTCTGCCTGCCATTCTGTCTGCCTGTGCTTGCTCTCTCTCCCTCTCTCTCTGACAAATAAATAAATAAAATCTTAAAAAAAAAAAAAATGTCTGCCTTTGGCTCAGGTCATGATCCTGGAGTCCCATAATTGAGCCCCACGTCCAGTGGGGAGTGTGCTTCTTCCTCTGCCTCTCCCCCCACTCATGTGTGTGTGTGCACGCATGCACACACACACATTTTCTCTCTCTCAAAGAGATACAATCTTAAAAAAAGAAAGAAACCTGTGTCCATTAGCAATCATGCCCCATTCTTCTCCCTCTCTAACCCCTGTGACCATTTGTAAAGGGTCCCCCTGCCTTCAGTTCTTTTGTGTGTGTTTATATTTATTTTGTAATTTAAAAACATTTTTTATTGTAATTCCAGTTAATAGTGTTGTATTAGTTTCAGGTGTACAATATAGTGATTCAACTCCCTGCCTTCTGCTCTGCTTCCTTCCAATTCACTATACTTTATCTTTCAAAAATGTCTTTCAAGCAGAGTTCAAACAATTTCATGATTGAACCACCAAATGCCTCCCGAAGTTCATCTAAAGGTATTCATTCTCTAGACTGCAATGTTCTAGTACCATTCCAATCGTAATCTCATTCCATTCATATTTCATCTCTCGTTCTTTCTAGCTTAGATCACAGGCCTCACTTTCTCGGGTAAGCTATTCTTGAACACTACATTAAATGCTCAAGTTTCATTTTGTCACAACAAAGTGTATTGATTCCATTTAATTATAATTTCCTATTCAACATACTTGTTTTC
The DNA here is from genome assembly GCF_902655055.1 of Lutra lutra. Taxonomy (NCBI): domain Eukaryota; kingdom Metazoa; phylum Chordata; class Mammalia; order Carnivora; family Mustelidae; genus Lutra; species Lutra lutra. Next base: position 36,118,897 of record NC_062291.1, on the reverse strand, counting down.
CCAGCTTTTGTGAAATAGGGTACATTTCTACATCTAGAAGGGTCCCTCCATACTCTATATACTTAAGTGTCTGTCAAATAAATGAATCAACAGAAAAGGCATAATCCTCTCTTCTTCTAAACTTATAGTTTATAGTTATATATAAAAATTACCCCCCCCCCAAAAGTACATTACCATTGAGGAGTTTTGGGGAAGATGATGGAATAGGAGGATTCTGAGGGTCTCAGAGAGAAGATCACACCAAAAAGGGTAGACAGGGGCACCTGGGTAGTGGGGGCACCTGGGTAGTGCAGTCGGTTAGGTGACCAGCTCATGATTTCGGTTCAGCTCATGATCTCAAGGTCCTGGGATTGAGCCCCACGTTGGGCTCCATGTTCAGCAGAGAGGCAGCTTGAGGATTTTCCTCCTCTCCCTCTGCCCCCTCCACCACACTTCCAAATAAATATATCTTTCTAATTTTTTTAATGTTTTATTTATTTATTTGACAGAGAGAAAGAGAGAGAAAGGGAGAGTAGCAGGCAGAAGGAGAGGGGGAAGCAGGCTCTCCACTGAGCAAGGAGCCCTATGTGGGACTCTATCCTAGGACCTTGAGATCAGGACCTGAGCTGAAGGCAGATGCTCAACCAACTGAGCCACCCAGGCCCCTCAAGTAAATAAATCTTTAAAAAAAAAAAAAAGAAAGAAAAAAGGTAGGAGAGGTGGATACATGGTTGGTAACCAAATCCCCTGTGTGACTAGCCACAAATGAGAGGGATATCACAAGCATGGAAAGGCAAGCAGACCAAACCTCACACCAGGCACTCCCAGCACTGGGGACCTACACCAGTTTGAAAACCAGTGGGCCTTAAAGCTGGAGGGCAACAGAAAACTGAGTCTGCACCCTTAAAAAGCCAGTATACTGAATAACTCAGCCCAGAACACAGCACAGAGGAAGCAGTCTGAAAGCACCTTGAAGGACATATAATGACTAATGTTAGAATACGTGCCTGAGAGACAGGGATCTGCAAAAGAATTTCCCTCACGCACCATGTCTCTTCCCCTCCCCTCAGCCTGGATAGTTGGGGGCTTTCAGAAGTCAGCACCAAAACTCTCCATCTACCTTGCTAGTACCTCGTGCCCTCAACCCAGTGTGTTCCTATGGAGCTGGTCCTTCCAAAGTGGCTTCTGCCCCACTGCACCCTGCAGGCAGGTCCTGCCAGGTCAGGCACCACTCCAAAGTGACACCTGGTCTGGGGAGAGGAAAAGATAAGGCCACACACCAGTGCACCCACATTTCTTGCACCTAAGCCTCTTAGCCTGCTATGCAGACAGCAAGCCCTGCCCTACAGTGCAGTAATTTCTTGTACATTGGCCTTGGCAACATCTTTATGGCTATGTCTCCTCAGGCAAGAGAAACAAAAAGGAAAATAGGCTATTGGGGCTACACCAAAATAAAAAAGCTTCTGCACACACAAAAAGAAACCATCAACAAAAAAAGAAGACACCTACTAAATGGCAGAATATATTTGTAAATGATATAACCGATAAAGGATTAATATGCAAAATATATAAAGAACTTATACAACTTGACACCAAAAAACCCAAACAATCTGATTAAAAAATGGACAGAGGACCAGAACAGACAATTTCCCAAAAAAGACATACAGATAGATGGCCAACAGACACATGGAAAGATGCTCAACATCACTAATCAGGAAAAGGCAAATCAAAACCACATGAGGTAACACCTCACACCAGTCAGAATGGCTAGTATTAAAAAGACAAGGAATAAGAGTTGGCAAGGATGCGGAGAAAAGGGAGCCCTTATGCATGGATGGTGGGAATGTAAGTCAGTGCAACCACTGTGGAAAATAGTATGACAGTTTCTCAAAATACTAAACATAGAGGGTCACCTGGGTGGCACAGTTGGTTGGGTGTCCAACTCTTGATTTTGGGTCAGGTAGTGATCTCAGGGTGCGGGGATCCAGCCCTGCATGGGGCTTGGCAGAGAGTCTGCTTGAAGATTGTCTCTCCCTCCCCCTCTGCTCTTTCTCTCTCAAATAAATAAACGAAACTTAAAAAAAAATATATTCAAGCTGAAGGCAGATGCTTAACTGACTGAGTCATCCAGCTGCCCCCAAAAATCTGATCTTGAAAAAGGAAGTCTAGAAATTGTCTTCAGAAACAGAATTCAATACATTTCCACAACATTAAGTGAAATTACTAAATTCCTTCATATAATGAAATGATGTTGTTGATGATGTTGTAAATATATGGCAATATCCCGATGGAGTTCAGGAAACACTACTCCAAATTATGGCAAACTGGTTGAAGGAATTTGAGAAAACAGCAGAAGCAGGACAGTCACTCTGACCTTCCTCTCCTTCTTCCCTGAAAGAGGTCATAAAACCTTCATGTGAGAGATGCTCTCCCTCTATCTGGAGGAAAAGAGCACCCTCATCTCCAAAGACAAAGGGACCATAAGAATCTTATAAAAAGGCCTTGCTAGGGGCACCTGGGTGGCTCAGTGGGTTAAGCCGCTGCCTTCGGCTCAGGTCATGATCTCAGGGTCCTGGGATCGAGTCCCACATCGGGCTCTCTGCTCAGCAAGAAGCCTGCTTCCCTCTCTCTCTCTCTCTCTGCCTGCCTCTCCGTCTACTTGTGATCTCTCTCTGTCAAATAAATAAATAAAATCTTTAAAAAAAAAAAGGCCTTGCTAAATTTCCCTCAGTTTTATTACACTTGCCTCATACTCTCTGACCTATCATGTTTCTACAAAATTTCCCACTATTCCTCAGACCTAGCATAAAAATACACAGGTAAACTGTTTCTTTGGGTCTCCATTTTCTAATGAGGACTCTGTGCCACCACATCCTTATATTAAATAAGTCTGTATGCTTTATCAGTTTAATTTTCAGACCCGGCCAGGGACCTGAGAGGGTTCAGGAATATTTTTTCCTCCCCAACCCCAAACAACTTCAAATTAAAGGTGAATATAGGAAGAGCTGTGGTGGAATTTAAAGGACATTTTTATTCACCCCTATATTTATTATAATTTAACATTAATTTCTAAATCATATTATGATTTTTTGCATATATTCCAAATACTTTCTCCAAGCAACTTAAGAAAATATGCACTAAAACCAAATTAAACCAAAGGTTAGCAAAACAAACAAACAAACAAACAAAAAAACCCCACTATAATTAGCCAAAGGTGAATTAGAAAAAAAAACTATACTTAAGAGCTAAATTAGTGAGTACTTACCATATGTCTGCCATTATGCTAGTTGTTTACCTAACTAAGTTATCTCTCAATTAATCTTAACCACCAGGCACAAGGTAAATACTATTCCAATTCATAGGTGAGGAAGCAGAGTTAGTAGGTCAGTGGCAGAACTTAAGTTTGTATGATTTCAGAAGGTATTCTTTCAATCATTACTCCAGATAGGAGGAAAGAAAGGGAAGTGAAAAAAATCATGGAATGAGTGTCATCAGACCTCAGTCATAAAACTAACTGGCTTGAAAAAGAGTAACTGTGTAACCTTGTAGAAGTATTTAGTTTCTCTGGTTATCATTATCCTTCACTGTAAAAGTCAGAAAACTACGGTGATTTTCTAAAAGATCTATCACTTCAAGCTATGAAAAGAACTGAAGAATATATGGTAAATACATCAAGGAAAAAATCCAAGTAGAACTTTATCATGGCCAATTAAAACTAGTACAGAAAGGTGAGGAGGGTAAGAAACCTTTAGAGAGAAAGCACTGTGGTCTTTAGAGGTAAGAATGTCACTTGCTGCATTTGCCCAGAAATTCTACAAAATCCAGAGAGAAGCATGCCAACTAACAACCAAAGAGGAAGAAAAGAATTGAGGAAAATCCTTCTTCTTTACTATTTCTAACATACATGTTGTAAAAAGCAAAATCCCTCAAGGCAGTAAACATCTGCCCATCAACACCTATCAGCAGCAACCTCAAAAACATAAGGCAAAGGTCAAGTCAAAGTTTATTGACAATGATGAACTATGACAGCCTCTATTAAATTACCCCTTCCTTCAAGGTATATGTGATCAAAGCAGCAAAGATATTTTCACTCAGTCACATAACAAGCTATTTGTTGAGATTGAAACATCTGGTCAATATCTCCTAACACTGCAATTTCATGCACAGTTAGCATTAGGGCACATTTCTTCTCCTTTTCTTACAGGGTCCATAAGGGTGGCACATATGGCTGATCATTTCATTCAAAAAGGATCCAATTCAAGGCATTACACACAATCGTCTGTGCTTTATGGTGTTTTAAGTCTACCTGCCATCGTTTTCCATCATCATTGCTCACTGCTGTTCTCTTCTACTATAAAAGCCTGCAAATATGACAGAGCACTTAAAGCTTAACAGCTTTCCTCCACTGGAGTTAGAAAGCATTTAAGGCAAAGGAATCTATAAAGTGGCAAGTCGTTTTCCATTGTCAAAACCTCCCAATACATTAAACTGTTTACCACTTTATTTACCATTTAAGCAAAGATCTAATACAGATTGAAAAATAATTTTTAATGTCAAATCAAATGCTTAATTTTCTGCATGCAGAATTATGAAAGTATATTCTTTTGGTATAATTTTAAGTTACAGTAAGTGACATGAAACAATATCATAGAAACATTTAAAAATTAATTTTAATAGCGGCCTTCAGAATTTATTTTTTAATTTGACAAAGAGGAATTCTATACTAAGAGAATAAGAATGCTATAATTTTATCAGTACCATATGCTGAAAATTTTCCTCTTGAAATTCATGCATTTGTTGTCATGGTAACAGGGCCCTTTCTTAAACACTTACAGTAGTAAACCTGAACTCACACCATAGATTTCTCTTTTTCTCTTTCTTCCTTTTGAATAAGGAAAAAGCTGAGTGGAGGTAGGGGACATCTTTCAAGCTACTGTTTCAGATTTCTTTTAACCATCTCCCCGACAAGTAGCATAACTGTATGAGTAGAGTTGTCTTCTGAAATATAAGAATTTGCATAGACAATACCTAAATGAATTTCAATAACGAAATATCCTTCTACTGATAAAGAACCACTTATGACCATCTTACAATAAGCAAAATGCAATGGCTGATTAAAGAAGGAGAATATCAAAATAACAACATTAAACTAAAATCTGACTTAGGTGTAATCTCCAGGACTGCTACCCTAGCATATAATATAAATATATTCTTTATTCACTTGTTCATTAATTTTATCGGTCAATCAACTCTAAAGCTATTTGTTGAATGGATCTATAGGCCAGTCACCTGGCTGGCACTGGAACACAAAATTAAACAAGTCAGACATGTTGCTGTCTCATACAGATTCCATGCAGAGCAAAACATAAGGCAAAACAAACAAAAACATTAAACAAAATAACTAAGAAATGCTATGAAGGAAAAAACAAATGGCTGAGAAGGACAATGGGTGAGAGAGAGGGGCAAGGAAAAGTATCTACTTTAAATAGACCTAAGGACATTTAAATTGAGACACAAAATATGCAATGAGCTAATCAGGTACAGAGTGAGCTTAGGGGTTGGGGAATTTTCCAAATAGAAATACCAACTGCAAAATCTTCTGAGGCAAGGAAGAGGTTAGCATATTCAAAAAATTGAAAAGCAGTGTGGCTAAAGCTCAGTGAGGGAGCTGGAGACTAGCTAAGATAAATTTGGAAAAATATGAAAGTTTCAGAACATGCGCACCTCGCTGGCAATATGAAGGAGAATAAATTTTATTCAGGGTGCAACAGAATGTCCTGAAGGATCTTAAACAAAAAAGCAAAATTATCAAATTTAAATATGGGTCACTTCTGCTACTGTATATAAAAGGATTTTATACTGTATTTAAAGTAGAGAAAGTAAAAAAAAAAGTAGAGAAAGTAAGATCAATTAGGTATTATTCACATCCCTATCTAGTCCTTTGAAAAAGCTTCTTGGTTCTATCCTTACATTATTTCCAGATTTTAACTACTTTTTTCAACACTTTTCATTAATTCCACTGCTATCAACCATCTAAGTTACTATAACACCTTGCTTAGATTGTTGCAATATTTTCCTAATATCCTTACTTCCATCCTCGACATTTTCCTTTTAAAATATTAAGTCAGTGGATGCCATTCCTTTGCTCAAATCCTACAATGCTCTCCGTATCACTCATTAAGAAGCAAAAATCCTTACATTAGTCTATTAGCCCTACAGGATCAAGTCACTCTCCTTTACCTCCTGCTGTCTCTTTAACCTCATCTCCTGCACTTGTCATATTCTGCTCCAACCAAACTCAACTCCTTATAGGATTCTGCAACATGCCAAGCATGCTCTCCCTTAGCAACTGCTGACATCTCTACTAGACTGGATTTCCTCAGCTAGCCAGATGGCTCCTTCCTCATCTTGAAAATCTGTATTCAAATCTCCTCTTCTCAAGAAAACTGTTCCCACACATCCCACTTAATATTGTAAAATGTCTCTTTTGTTCCAACATTCCCAATACCACATGCTTTTACTTTTTATCCCTATCCTAATCTCCTCATATATTACATTCACTATGTTTCTCCATTCAACGAAAATATGAGCTCCTTGAAGGCAGGAAATTTTAATCTTTTGCTCAGCAATGCATCCCCAGCATTTGACACATAAGTAGATACTCAACAGATATTTGATGAATTGTATCTTTTTTTAATGAGTTGTATGTTAACAAATCAACAGATAGCAAAAGAGTGATCAAAAGATATCAAACACTTATTTATATGCTATCCATCATATATTCCTAAAACAGCATATTTATTTTAAAACAAGAATAAAAAGAGAATAAGATAATTCTTCCACAAATATTATCTATTAATATTACTGAAGGATTCATGTTACCACTGCCACTATTTAATAGTGTTACGGCCAGCATAATTATATCCTGGAATTAAATAAAGCACTAAAAACACGGAAAAGATAAAAACATAATGTCACAATATGCAAAAAAAAGGGAAAACTTACCAACATTCTTAAGTTCTGCAATACTATGGAAAGCAACTCACTCTTAACTATAAACCATGAGATAGGTACACTTATAATCTCCCTTTTATAGATGAAGAAACTCAGGCACAGGAAGTGTAAATAACCCAGGATTTGAATCTAGACATTTTACAAACAAAGCCCAAGTTTAAACTACTATTCTGTAATGATCCCTGAAGAGGATCCACTAAAAAATTATTAGAAATAGTAAAGAGAGTTCAGTAAGATATTCAGTTACTGAAACACATATTTAAAAATTTCTCATATACTACTAATAACTTATTGGAAAAACAACAAGGAAAAATTTCTACATAGAATAGTACCAAGAAGAAATCACACTGAAGCCACTGATCAATATTAGCATCACTGAAAGTGGAATAAAAAGATATGATGCATTACAAATGAGATATAATAAAAATAACAGTATCAGTTTTAAGATTCTTGCCTAAGGAAAGAAAAGCTGCATCTAAACAAACCTCTAGCTCTAACTATAACCCAAGACTAAATAAGAAGCAAATAATGAAATACAGAGTAAGGTACTTTACAAATGAACCCATTTCTCTTAAAAAAAAAAAAAAAAAACTTTAAAAAGGGGGAAGCAAGGGGCACCTGGGTGGCTTAGTACTTAGGCATCTGCCTTCAGCTCAGGTCATGAACCCAGGGTCCTGGGATGGAGCCCCGCAATGGGCTTCCTGCTCGGCGGGAAGCCTGTTCTCCCTTTCCCACTCCCCCTGCTGGTGTTCCCTCTCTCCCTGTGTCTTTGTCAAAAAAATAAAATAAAATAAACAAAATCTTTAAAAATAAATACACGAGAGGGGAAAGGAGGATTACTAACTAAATAATACAAAGTATAAATGCAATGTTTGATTATTATTTAGATGGTGATTCAAATAAACCTATCACAAATGTGTATTTTTAAAACAATTATGAAAATCTGAATTGGAACTGGATATTAAATAGAATTAAGAAATTCATATTTTAAGGTAATAGTATTTTTTTTTAAAGTGTCATTCTTGGACAGGCAATCTGAGGACTAATAGGTGAAATGACCAGAGAACTGGGACTTAACCTCTTAAGAGAAGAAGAAAAAAAAAATTGGGCCAAATGCTGATATTTACAGAAGCTAGATAATGGGTACATGGGGTTCGTTATGCTATTCTATTTTTTAAAATATTTATTTACTATTTGAGGAGGGGCAGAGAGAGAGAGATAATCTGAAGGGGACTCTCTGCTGAGCACAGAGCCCCAATCTCTCGACCCTGAGATCACAACTTGAGCCGAAATCAAGAGCCAGACGTATAACCGACTGAGCCACTCAGACTCCCCTATACTATTCTACTGCTGTGTAGGTTTGAAATTTTCTGTAATAAAAAGTAATATGCGTACATACAAAGTGGAAATTAAAATGAAAATCCCGATGTAGAAAAAAAAAGACATTTACTCTAAAAAGTTTATTATAAAAATATTATCTCACTAGTGAAACTATAAATTCCAACATGATATTTTGAAAACATCAGTATGATCCTTAAATTCATCTGAGGGAATAACAGTTAAGTACATTCTGAAAAGAATGAGTAATAATGATAGCAGAGGGGCACCTGGCTGGTTCAGTCAGTAAAACACACAATACTTGTTCTCTGGGTTTTGAATTCAAGCCCCATGTTGGGTCTTGGAAAAAGACCCTTTCCTTTTTTTAAGGAAAAAAAAAAAAATCATGTGGAGAGGGCCAGGAAGGATTTACTACCAGGTATTAAAAAGTATTATTTGGCAACTGCAATTAAGACAATTTAGTACTGACACAGAAAGAAATCAATGAGAAAAGACAGAATTCAAACACAGACCCAGGGGCGCCTGGGTGGCTCAGTGGGTTAAGCCTCTGCCTTCGGCTCAGGTCATGATCCTGGGGTCCTGGGATCGAGCCCCGCATCAGTCTCTCTGCTCAGCAGGGAGCCTACTTCCCTTCCTCTCTCTCTGCCTACCTCTCTGCCTACTTGTGATCTCTGTCTGTTAAATAAATAAATAAAAATCTTAAAGACAAAACAAAACAAAACAAAAAAAACAAACACAGACCCAATGGTAATTACCTATGGCAATACAGTATAGGATTCATAGAGATGGCAAAAGAGCAAATTATTCACTGAGCTAGGATAAGTACATAGTCATTTGGGGGTAGGAACTCCCCTTACCCATTAACCAAAAATGTGAAAAATACAGAAATGTAGGAAATTCACCAACTTATTTTAAAACTTTAAAACACAGATGTCCTAAATGAACGCCTACTAGTATAAAGGAAAATACTGGTAGTTGTGACCAGATACAAACCTAAGATCACTACCCAGGAAAAAGTGTGTGTATGTGGCAGGGAGTAGAGGGTGCACAGAAGAGGTCAATATTCTTAATATATGAAGCACTCTCAAAAATCAATAAGAAAAAGATCTGAAAGTTTGTCACAAGGATGGCAGCGCTTCAGAGAGTAACGACCATAGAGATAGGAAATAATACACATACTCCTTTAATTTAGATAAAGAATATAAGCATTTAAAATACCAAGAAGGCTACACATAGAAAAACTGCAGCACTTTGCAAATACAAGAGCAATCTTCATTGGCTTTCAAATCCATATTAACGATGTGTTGATGCTATTTCCCGTTCAGAGTGAGCATGCCATATGTCTTTCAAGAAGCTCGTTTTGCCATTCTCATCATACTATGAGGTGCTTATGCTATTCTGGCCTCTCCTGATTGAATCTAAGAGACATTAGCTTTGAGCCTGCCTATGCACCAAGTATAAATAAGTGGTAATAACTATATCATAGGACCAAGTGTTAATTTGTGAGGCCAGGTGAATCACAGGACAATTTCCCAGGCATATTCATATCTCTGTTGGGCTCACACTGTATCTATTCTTACAATAAAATAAATAGCAATGAATAATAATCATATACATTTTTTGCAAAGTAATACCAGATAAATACACAGTAACATCAAACAATTAAAAAATGTAAAGAGCTCTTTCAAGGAAAAGATTTACATGCAAATAACTCAAGAAGAATCTTATCAGTAGCTCAATTATAACATCATCAGAATAAAAATGTTACTGGGCACACACCATGGAATTATATACTTGTTAATCCAATAAACTTCTATTAAACTCTTATTATATCTAAAGTACTCTATGAGGGAATACCAGCTCAAAAAAAACCTTAAGGAGTTCACAGTCTACTGAAGAGGCAGCATGGAAACAATTAAAATACAATGAGCATTACAAGAGGGACATGCGCAAAATATTCTGAGAGCACCAAGAAGTTTGAGAGTAATGAAAATGTCAAAGAAAATGACAAGCTGGTTTTTGAAGGTTGAAGATTTGACCAGGCTGAGAACAAGTAAAAGAAAAGTACATTGCACAGAGAGAAAAATATGTGTAAAAACACAGAGGAATACTATGTTCAAAGCTTACTCAGGGAATTAGTAAAGCAGAGTCCAAAAGAGCATATTTTATAATAGACTAGTCATCCATAATACTGAAAAGCAAGCTGGAATCAGAGTTATATGATAAAAATGTATTTTAGGTAGATAATTTTGGCAACAGTGTTCAGAAAACGAACCAAAAAATGTTGGGAGACAATTCCCCATGGGTCTATCATGTCTCTATAGGTCTATCAAATTTTTGTTTGTTTTTTTAAATTGGAAACAGCCTTAAAAGATAAAGATAGTAACTTTATCTCAGAGTAAAGGTTGGGCAGTTTTCCAAGAAGCCCCTTTAAAGACTGGGGTTTCTTAAGTTCAAGATTACTGAATTGTGATATAAACTGTGAACACAACTTCCACCTAGGTCAATCTCCACATTGCCCTGAGTGACTGCGGAGACAAGCAGAACCAATGGGAATATGAAACTCACGCTTCCTGCTGTGCTTTGAGAAAAATTCATTTGTCTCTGACACAGTGGGCTCTTGTCTTCTGTCAGCATCTATGAAACTGTGGAAGACTAATTTGTTAGCTCGTAAGCGGGGTAAAATCCAAGACATTGCACTGTTTTTGACAAAAACAAGAAGAGACCAGAGTGGGTCACAGTAAGACCAATTACCAAACTAGGTAGTATTAAGAAAAGAAAGATCTCAACATTAAGAATTATAAAGAAAGAAGGGGACAGACATAAGAAACATTTTTTTTTTGAGGCAAAATGAACAAGATTTGGGACTGATTAAATGTGGGATGTGTGGGAGAGTGCAGGTTGAGTATGACTATGATGTCTCTCATTGGATGACTGATGGATGGTTATGTCATTAACAGGAAAAGATAATATAAGAACACAGGAGCCAGTACAATAAAAAACCACAGAGTCTGAATATACAGAATTAAGAAGATATTAATGTGGAGATACCTACAGGATTATTGCAAATTAGGTTTGTAGTTCCAGAAAGAGGTCAGGAATAGAGAAAAATCACTGAGAATCAGCTACTGAAAAAGGATCAGAGGACCCCTGGAAGACCCTGAGAACTTGTCAGGGTATCCACAAAGTCAACTTTTTTAATTTTCAATTTTCACAATATTGAGATGTTATTTGCATTTTTACTATGTTGACATTTGCTTTCATACTGCAAATTTCAATACGAAACTCTTGGTACCTAGGAACAAAAAAAGAGCAGTGGAACCAAGCTGTGGTAGCAGTCACCGAATTTATCACCACCTTGTGCTAATTTTAAAAATATACCAACTAAATTTAAGAATTTTTTGAAGAAGCAGTAAAAATCATTGATTTTTATTAAACAATGACCCTTACATACACATCTTTTTAATTCTCTGTGTATGAATGAAATACAATGGTTTCCTGAGGGAAAAAAAAGCACTTGCACAGTTGAGTTTTGACATGAACTACTCTTTTTATTTAAAAAAAAAGAAAACTTTTTATTTGAAAAAAATGATTGACAGACAAATGATAGTTATTCAGACATGGGTATTTGGCAGACATTTTCTTGAAAATGAAAAAAAGGAAGACTGCCACTTAAAAAAATAACTGTCAGGAACATTGCTAATAATAAAATTTGAGCTCTCGGCTGAAAATTATAATTGTGTAAAACTCACACACCACAGTGAGATTTCCAATACAGAAAAGACCATTTTCTTGAGATTGGTGGTGATACTGACAAATGAGACATGTTACATTTGTAAGATCTTCATAATAAAAAAAAAAAACTTTGCAAATGACCAATGCACCACAGTAAGTCATGTATGGACAGAAGAGTTAAATAGACCAAAGGATTTTTTTTTTTAACATACAGCTTTATTGAGATACAGTCCACACACAATACAATTTATATTTAAAGAGTACAACTCAATGGCATTTAGTATATTCAGAGTTGTTCAAGCATCACTACATTAATTTTAAAATATTTTCAACACCTAACAAAGAACTCCTTAAAACTTAGTCATCACACCCAAACCCCTGTACCCAGAAGCCTTGGGCAACCACTAATATATTTTCTGTCAGTAAAATATGCATATTCAGGGACGGAATCATAAAATATATGGGCTTTTGTAAATGGCTTCATTTAACATAATGTTTTCAGCGTTCTTCCATATTGTGGCATGAATCAGTTCTTCCTTTCTTTTTATGGCCAATATTCTATCAGATAGATGCTCTACATTCTACTTTTCCATTCATCAGTTGATGGGCATGGGTTGTTTTCACTTTCCTGCTATTATGACAAATACTGCTACGAACATTCATGTACAAGATTTTATGTACATACGTTTTTGATATCTCTTGGGTATATTCCAGAATTTCTTTTTTTTTTTAAAGCTATTTTTTTAAGATTTTATTTATTTATCTGACAGAGAGAAATCACAAGTAGGCAGAAAGGCAGGCAGAGAGAGAGGAGGAAGCAGGCTCCCCGCTGAGCAGAGAGCCCGACGCGGGGCTCGATCCCAGGACCCTGAGATCATGACCTGAGCCGAAGGCAGCGGCTTAACCCACTGAGCCACCCAGGCGCCCCTATTCCAGAATTTCTGAGTCATACAGTAACTGTATCTTTAGCCTTCTGAAGAAATGTCAGACTATATCCCAAAGCAGCTACACTATTTTTTTGTTTGTTTTTTAAAGATTTATTTATTTATTTTAGAGAAAGAGTGAGCATATGTGTGAGTGGGGAGAGGGACAAAGAGAGAATCTTCACGCAGATTCCCCACTGGAAGCAGAGCCCAAAGTGGGGCTCACCCCATGACCCATGAGATCATGACCCAGGGCGAAATCAAGATTGAGACACTTAATGACTGTCCACACACAATACAATTTATATTTAAACTGGTCACCACCAGGTGACCTGCAGCTGCACTATTTTAAAATCCCACCAGCACAATTTCTCAACATCCTAACCAAAAATTTTGCATATGGTGTGAGATAGGGGTACAACTCAACTTTTCTGTATGTAAATACCTCATTTTCTTAGCATCATATGTTGAAAAGGCAATTTTTCTTCACTGGACTATCTTGATATCTTGTCAAAAATTAGCTGATCATGGATGGGTAAATTGCAGGACTCTTGAATCTATGACAACTAAATCTGACAATGGTGCAAAAGTAATTCACTGGAGAAAGAATAGTTTTCTCAACAAATGATGTTAGAATTACCAGATGGTCATACACACACACACACACACACACACACACAAATCTTCAACTCATTCTTTATAATATAAACAAAAATACTTCAAGATGGATCAAAATCTAAATGTAAAATCTCTGTGATCTTCAATTGACTTGGATCAATACATTTTTAAACACAGATTTAAAATATATAACAGACATTCACTAAATGCGGTATTTTAACTTTTTATCTTGGTCACTTAGTATTTCATATATAGATATATCATAATGACTATAATTTCTCCCCTTCAGTTTTCTAAATTATAAATACTGGCTTCATATTTTCACTAATACTTATGCACATAGCTATTTTTATTGGATACTTTAACTAGGATTTACTGGGTCAAAGATTATGTGCACATTAAATTTGTCAAGATACTGCCAAATTGCTCTACCATAAGGTGTACCTTACAGAAGAGTATAAAAGGGTATACAAGAATTCTTTTCTTTTTATCTTCCCTAACACTGAATTCTAATCAGTTTATTTTTAACAATTTGACAACAAATATGGTAAACTTTTATTTTAACTTGTATTTTTTATTATTAATTAAAGGAGCTTTTCATTTACTTATAAACAATTCATATTTCTCATATAAACTGAATTACCCAGCATATCTCTGTTTACTTTTCAGTTGGGTTTTTCTTTTCATCTTAATGATCCCAAGAATCCAAGAATCTGTTTTCATATTAGGGACATGCTCTTTGATACATCTTGCAAATATTTTCCTTGTTTCCTTTCATCTTTGTTTATTTTCCTTCATGTAAAATCTTTTTGGCTTTTTAATGTATTTTATACCTTTATAATTTATGAGATTATAAATACAAAAATTGACAGAGAAAGGTAACCAGTAAAGGGTACAGAGAAAGGACCATCAAAGAGTTAATAAGCAAAGAACGAAAAGTGTCATTTTTTCATGAAAGATAATGAAAGAAAGTTAAGTTTCAAAATTGAGGGAATAATCAACAAATTAAACAACCTCAAGTGGGTCAATTAGGATCTGGATTTTTAAACAGTCATTTGATTTGACAATTATATTATTATGACCTTTGTTAAAAAATACATGGTTCCAAAGAGAGATAAGACTAGGTGTTATGTGTAAACCTGGCAATTCACAGACCTGTACCCCTGGGGATAAAAATACATAATATGTTTATAAAAAAATTTAAAAATTAATTAAAAAAAAAGACTAGGTGTTATATGCAGCTAATGGATCGTTGAACACCACATCAAAAACTAATGATGTACTATATGTTGGGTAATTGAACATATTAATTTAAAAAAATTGAGATCCCAGACCACAGTTATTGAATAAACAATGAGTGGGAGGTTGAGTGGTGGTGATAATAAATGTATGTACTGGGATCCCTGGGTGGCTCTGTCGATTATGGGTCAGAATTTTGATTTCCACTCAGGTTATGATCTCAGGGTTCTGAGATAGAGTCTAGCATTGGGTTCTGCATTCAGCAGGGAGTCTGCTTAGGATTCTTTCTCTCTCTCCTTTTGCCCCCTATCTTTAAATATATTTTATTTTTTAAAAATTTTAAAAATTTTTTAAAGATTTTACTTATTTATTTGACAGACAAAGATCACAAGTAGGGAGAGAGGCAGGCAGAGGGAGAGGAGGAAGCAGGCTCCCCACTGAGCAGAGAGCTCAATGCAGGGCTTGGTCCCAGGACCCCAGGATCATGACCTGAGCCGAAGGTAGAGGCTTTAACCCACTGAGCCACCCAGGCACCCCTGCTCCCTGTCTTTAAAGTAAATAAATAAATCTTAAAAAAATTGATAATATGCTCTCTATACATCTGGTAGTGAAGGGAAAGGGGGATAACAGTTTGAGGTTCTAGAGAATGAAAAAGAAAATGGAATAAAGCTCAAAAGACACAATTATACAAACATGTTTAAAGACAACAGGGAGAAAAGGTTAAGAAGTTGAAATCCAATGATTTCTATTATATTTGGAGAGCTGGATATGAAGTTGCTTGCTGAGAATAGGGTAAGGTGATACAGGAAATAAAGCTTTGAACAAATACATAGAAAAATGACAATTAGAGAATAAACAGAAAGTACCATAGATGCAGACATGTGTCACTCCTTATAATGCCTAGAAAAATGTCTTACACATAGATGGACTCATTGAATGGGTTTAAAATTCAATTTTAGATAATTAAAAAATACACATTCTTTAGGAAATTTAGTTTTCATATCAGTTTTTATATATAAATTTTATGTAACTGGTATGCTAATATGATTAACTACACTGTGATATGATTTCCCAAGGAGAATAAATAATTCTCTTTACTTAATTTCTATAGAATTACATTAAAAAATTCATGAGGTTGGCAATTTGATGAAGTGACAGCAATTGAATTTTATATTTGAAGTATAGCATGAAAGATTTGCAAATGTCACCAAAAATGGAATGTTTAAAATTTCTCTAGGCATTTAATAAGCAATAATATTTTTATATATATAAGAAATAAGAAAAATTTTTAATATTATAAAATATAAGAATAATAAGGAATTAGTCAAGTTTCTATCTAAATTATATTAACAGGAATAATTGTCACATCATTTCCAAAATAAAAGTAAAAGTAAAAAGTATTAAAATTGTTAATCATTGGGAAAGCTTGTATCTAAAGAGTTAGAATGAATACTTTACTAAATGTATTCAGCTATTAAATGTGCTCTGAAAATGATTTTTTAATTAATTAACTAACATCAAGGGGGGAAATTAGGTAAGAATTACATGGGAACTCTTGTACTACCTTTGAAATGTTTCCAAAATTACTCAAAATAACGAGTTTATTTTAAAAACAATGACTTTTTTTTTACTTTACTTATAAATAATTTTATGCCTAGAGAAAAGTTGCAGAATACAGTGAATTCCCATACACCTTTTACAAAGCTTACCCTATTATCATCATGTTACATAATGAGTATTATCAAAATCATGGAATTGCTTTCACATTTTGAAGTGCTTAACCTGCATATCATAAAACACCTCTGTGTCATAAAGTAGTATGTTTATTGCAGATTTTCTTTGACATAGTTTGTTCTACTCATCTCAGGTGATAAATAAAAGAACACATTTCTATTTGTAAGTAGTGTAAAACAAAATAGTGTTTTCACCTATCAATTATATTCCTCAACTTCCTAGAATGTATTCCTATTTTAGAAATGAGTATCCTTCAAGTGGATGAATAATAAAGTATTTACTTAAAATTATATAAGACATACTAATTTTCAAAAGAATTTCTAGAAAGAAATCTACAATTTTCAAAAATGTTACAGGATGATCTAAGTGAGGGTTTGAAGACCAAGAATCTGTAAAAGGACCCACCTGTATAATATTATTATGATGATTTTCACCTAATAGTCTCAATATCCAAGGAATAAGAGTGGTGAATGGTACGTTGGACTGATCTAGAATTGGTGGATAAGCATTGTAAAATAAAAGGACTGACAAAAATTGAGAGAAAAATTTAAGTGAGGTCAGATGCATTATCCAAGTGCAGTGGAATGGCATATCTGAAGGCAGTGAAACTTAGAGGTACAAGGGGTAGGAGAATTTACATAAGCAAAGAACTGAAATTATAAGAGAAAAGTCAGGGAAAGATTACAAAGGATGAGAAGCTTTAGTTACACAGCAGAATATTAGAACTTCAGATTTCATACATAGAAGTATAAGGGATGATGATGTACAACATGAAGACATGATAGAGTGGGGCTAAAAAAGAACCAAGTTCAACAAACTCTAAAATTATGATGTTTCCTGGACTATAACAATGAAGTCAGGCCACCACCAGTTAGATTATTCCTTATCTTTCCAGCTTGGGAATCCTTGCTAGATACCTACACGAGTCACGATTAAATTCACTTAAACATCTTTAGACTATAAAGATATAAAAATTATTACAATGTACATTTTATCCAGCTTCTGCTGGACCCAAATAAGTAACACAATTAAAAAAAAAGATGAAGAAGAAATGTTAAATTATCTTGGGAAGGGAATATTAGAGCAGGACTGTCATTTTACATGAGGTTTTTCCTAGTTTTTCTAATAATGCCTACTATTATTAACTTGAATTGGAAGTAATATAGACATAAAAGTTTTATTTCTTCAGAAAGTAAAATCAGTGATTAGAAATACTTTAAAATTCAAGAAACTTACTCTAAACCAATGCTATAAAGAAATATTAAGCATTCAATAAATGCCTACTAACTCAGCATGGAAGGATCTGAAGTACATGTAAAAAATCATGCTGAGATTTAATATAAAGTCACTGTTCTGAGGAGAGTAAGAAAAAACAATGACTGAGACTATAACTGATGTGAAAATATGAGTGGAATTTTTATTAAAATAAGAAGTACTGATTATAATAAATCTCTCATTTATTAGACAGTAATAGGATTTAAATAAGAATAACAAGTGATCATTGAGGCACTAAGTAACAAAAAATATAGTAAAAAACACAGGCAACTATTACTTCAAAAATTGTAAGTCTTCATTTAGTTCACTTTTAACAGCTATAAACACTATGTGGGCCCCCAGGAGTCAATCAGTATCAAAAATCACAAGTTATTAATAATCACACAAAAAAGTTTAATATTCAGAGAAACTACTAATTTGTAAGGTCCATAAAAATTAGAATATTTCAATTCCAGGATAATTCATTACTCATTTCTAAGAAATAATTGGTACACAATGAAAATTCTTTGAGAGCCAACACATGTACAAAATTAAAGCATATAACTAATTAAATGTATAAATTCTCCCTTCCAAAAAACAATCACTTTCATACATTGATTATCAATAGATATGCCAGCATTATGGCTAAACCTCCCAGTTTTTCCTGAATATAAGTAAACAATAAATACACATCATTTAAAATGCATATGTTAAAAATCTAAACCACTTTAGAAAGTTGATGGGAATTGACTTTATCTTTTGGTGTAGGTGGGGCAGCGAACTTTAGATTATGATTTTTCTAATACATAAACATGATTGATTTTACATTTTTCCAAACCCCAAATATGTAACTGCTAATACACACATTTCATTGTGAATTTTTCATTATAATGTATTGTTTGAAAAGGAAATATTATGATTAAAAATGTACTAGGTGATCAATAAAGCTATGCTGAAACTAACAGTTTACCACATCTCCACAATACAAATTGCAAGAATATTTTTAAATACCTCAACATTACTACATATAATCTTTAATTCTTAGATACTTTCTATCCTAAACCTGCATATCCCAAACTCATTTCTAACCATAATCTATTGAACCAATTGTTTATCAGAAGAAACTGAAGAAAAAGGTTCAAAAGATATTGCTCAGATTTTGGAGTGCTAATATAAGTATTGTGGTAGGCAAATGTATTTTAACAAGTAATGAAGTTGGTCAAGCCTATGAATACTTAAGCTAGATCTGATTTTCAAAGAAATAACACTACTTGATATTGAATAATCTATACTACACTCATTAACTTTAGTTCAGTGTTGTTCAGTCATTTTTAGTGGTTTATCTTCTGATTAAAAATTGAGTTGACTTCAGACAACCTATTCAGTGTAACATGGTCACAAATTCCCTTAGCTTTTCTGTTTGTTTGTTTGTTTGTTCATTTGTTCTAATAGCTTTCCAGATGCTTAAATGATGGAAACCTATTTGTACAAATTTAAGATATAAAATTATGTAAGTTTTGACCTAGGTATGTACCCAATATACAATCAGTTTTTTTTATGGATCATTCTACTGGTTATGTATTTTAGAAATCTGTCCACTTAATTTCATTCAGTAATGTTTTATAGTTTTAAATATACAAGTCTCATATATTTTTTTGGTCAGATTTGTCCCTATATTATAGATGCTATGGTAAACACTGCTTTTTGCTAAATTTCAAATTTTTTATTACTAAAGACAAATACAGTCAATTGAAAATACTGATCTTGATTTCTGGAAATGTGCTAAACTCAATTATTAGCTCTAGGACCTTTTTGTAGATTCTATAGGGTAATGTGCATAGATGATCATATCATTGGTGAATAATTACAGATTTACTTCTGCTTTCCTAATCTAAATGCTTTTCTTTTTATTGCTTAAGGACTCTGGCTAGAACCTCCATCCACTACAATGTTAAATAGAAGTGTTTGTGAAAGCAGACATTCTTGTCTTGTTCCTAACATTAGTGGGAACACATTCAGCCTTTCAACAACAAATACAATGTTATCATTAGTTCTTCAGAGATGTTATCTATAAGGCTGGAGGTTCCCCAATATTCCAAGTGCGTAGAGTGATTCTATGAGGCATCAATGTTAGATTTTGTCAAAGGCTTTTTATGCATCTATAGACATCACCCTATTGCTTTTCTTTTATTATTTCAGGTGGGAGGATAAATCCAGTATTTGTTACTCTGTTTGTCAGAAAGAGGGAACTTCAAATTCCTTTAGTGCTGAATAATTCGATTCACTGAATGTAGTCAAGTATGCAAATATACAGTTCATAATTATTAAAGATCTGTTTCTAACTCTTCATCTATTAATAAATTAGCAAGCCCTCAAATAAAATGACCAAACTCACTGTAAATATGGTTACCAAAATCCTATAGCAAAATATGGTATTATATTCCAATATATGGTGAACAGTAATAACATTTCAGATAGAAATCTGAAGCAAACCAATGAATTCTGGCAGAGCTAAAAAGTATAAATATGAGTCCACTTAAATCAAGAGCAGTTATCATGGTTATGTTAGAAGCATGTGATGTGAGATGTTAAGACATGAAAGATGCATAGCCTGATTTAACGTCACGAAATGTTCACAAAAAAGTAAATCAAGGAATATTAAGTTTAAATAGAAAGACTTCAGTGAAATGATGGCAATCATCTTTCAAGACTGACCTGAAATGAAGAGAATACTCATTGCTGATCATTTGATTATTTGGGCATAATTAATGTTCCAAATGGAATACACGGTGTGAACAAGAAGTTGTGATTTGATGTGGGATTGGTTAAATTAAAAAAAAAAAAAAGATTTCAAAAGGTCAATATAATTTAGCGTCCTCAGCTTTAATTTGTGAATACAGAACAATTGCTCCTAGTGGAAATACAGGGTTAGGGTTCTGCAATGCCTTCATTACATTCTTTGTCAAAAAGTTAATATCACTATATAACTTTGTTTTTTGTGTCTTTTTGTTTAGAGAGATATTATTTTATTTATATTTATATACATACATATAAAAAGCTATATAGAGAGCTATGTATGAGGGTACACACACACACACACACATATCAATATTTGATTTGTTAACATTGAATGCACGATCAAAAGCACATGCCAGAACAAAGCATGTCTAACAAATTTTTCTCTAAGGCACCTAACAGCCCTCTAGCACCTAGGAACACTAGATTGCATTTTAGTACTATGCTTGGTGACCTTTTTAAACAATAAAATCACCAAAGAAAAGCATAAAAATGAAAAAAAAAAAAAAAGGCACTAAATACACCAGGCAAAGAATACGTGTTTTATAGTACAATGAAACAAGAAGGCAAAGTGTTACCTGTGATGATAATGTGCACATCACTTGATTTCTTTTTTTTTTTTTTTTTTTGGTGCTCTATTTATCTGTGAATGGCTGCAAAAGTGCCCTGAGTACTGATTTTGGGTTTGCAAGTAAATTTTTACTGAGTAGGTGAACCTGAGAATACAGTATCTACAAATAATGAGGATTAACTGTATATATAGTGGGACCCCCTGTGGTCTTCATCAATGACTTTAAATCAGTGGTTTTTAACCATTTTTGAAGTCTGGAATTTTTTGAGAATATGATAAAAGTTAAGTATCCTCCAAAAAAAATCACACATTAAAAAATTATGATTTTAATGGATTTATGGACCTCCAAAGGTCCATAAACTGACCTCCATTCCAACTGATAATACATGAACCACAGTTTAAAAATTCAGCTGTAAAGGTTATAGGCAAATTTTTAAAGCATCCATTGACTGTTTTAGATTTCAACTAATGCTTAAAACTTCATATTTACAGAACAGCAATCATTTTACCTTTTGGCTTATATTTTCTGAGTGCATATATTATAATAATGATTATAGCTTACCACCTAGATACAATATACAGTGTCACAGAACATAAAATGCATTTGCAGGTTTCACTATTTACAAAGCAAATTTTCCTTGCCTTTCTTGCAGAATTACTATTTTAAAAAATCTACAGACTATAACCAGAAAAGCAATACATAAACTTATTTGGAGAGCTCTTCATGCTTCTTAAAACACTCCAATTTGGGGACATGAACATATAAAGTGTGAAGTTTTATAGCACACTAATATTTATATCAACTTTATAATTTTAATTTGTTCTCTATATATGAAATATCTAAAAATGCTGATTGTAATCCAGTATCCCTTTACTTTCTTTTTTTTTTTTTTTAAAGATTTTATTTATTTATTTGACAGAAAGATCATAAGCAGGCAGAGAGGCAGGCAGAGAGAGAGGAGGAAGCAGGCTCCCCACTGAGCAGAGAGCCCGATGCAGGGCTCGATCCCAGGACCCTGAGATCATGACCTGAGCCGAAGGCAGCGGCCCAACCCACTGAGCCACCCAGGCGCCCCTCCCTTTACTTTCAAAGAAAAAGTTTGACTGCCAAAAACACTGTCATTTAATTTTTTTTTTCTTTTTTTCAAGAACAATCAAATATCTGTTTCGTAACTGACATATTAACTTGGTAAAATGTTTTTAAAGTACTAACTAGAAAGCAAAAGGTATTTTTTAAAAAAGAGAACAACAGAGAAAACATACCAGCAATTACTTCAGCATTAACCAATAAAAGTTAATTAACAAAGGAAATTATACCCATTCCATATTATGTATTAGGGTATGAAGAACTGCTAAGTGGAAATGTTCTATTATAAATATTAAAAAATACTTATTTTCAAAATTTCAAAAGGTACTGAATATTTAGTATGAAGACTAAAAAATAACTTACTGCATTTTAAGCACAGAGGGTTCAGACAATGAGAACACTTTTTAATGGCTAAAATGATTGCTTAGTAGGAGAAGTTGAGAAGTTGTCTCCTGATAAAGGGATCAGAGATCGGGCAGGGGCCTGAAGACAGGAATAAATTATTCAAATAAATTCTGAAGAAAATAAGAAAGAAAGGTGACTAAAAGCAAACAAAAGAACTGAAAAAAGTCGAAGCCCCAATTTCATTTGAAAAACTGGGTTATTCTGTGTACGAACAGCATGATTTTATGCAAGTTTCTATCCATCACTTAAATCTGTTATTATCTTGATTTCTTCTGGCATGATATGCAATTTGGAATAACTATGATTCAGAATATCCCAAGTAACTAGTCAATATTTACAAATTATGTATGTTGCTATTTTTTTCATAATTATCCATGTCAGACAGTTCTAAGTATATTTCAAGAAATGTGACTATATTTGTGAATGGATATGTAAAGGTGTAGTATCTGTAATAGATGTCTGTTGATGATAGCTTATATAAAACAAGAATACCTTCATCTTTCTCATGTAGCCAAACACAGGATAAAGAATTCCTACCTCTGGGAATGAAAGGTTTAGTTTGTTTCTTATCTCCTACTATGAAATATATGTAATGCAAATTACATACACATTTAAAGGGGTATGAAGGGGTTTTTAATATAAAACTATATTAAGGAACTAATCCATATGCTTTTGCATAAACTATTTTATATTCTCCTATGTACAAAAATTTGAAATAAATGAACAAATTTGTATTAGACATAGATGTTAATGTTAGATCAACTGTTTTACACATCACATAGAAACCTATGTTAATGCTAAATGAAGGAATTTCCCTTAAATGTTCCACAAGGTCAACTTACATTATGAGTTACTCCTTAAAATGCAGCATTAATAAATAATACCCAAAGTATTACAAAAATCGTGTCATTTGAAATCAATTTTTATGGATATGAGGCAATTTCATAACAAGTAATATAGATATACTCTAATTCTGCATCTGTCACAATTATGAGATAGATTTAGTTTTTAAACTTTTGTCATAAATAAATGATAAGTCCAGTTTTTAGTTTGCATTATAATTCTACTTAGAACTACGTTAACTTCAAAAATTCTAGAATTATTTTTACTCTCTGGGCATGAAGTAGATTCTTTTAAGGAATTATTATTAAAGGTGATTATACTTATTTTTCAATGCATTATGAAATATATTTACATATATACATAATATTTTATCCATACAAATAGAATTTCATCCCTAAATATCCCAATATCAGTCTACCACCTTCTTTTAGCTTAACATACAGGGTTGGAGAGAAAAATATTCAGTCATAGATCATAAATGTGCAAAGGTGAAAGAAAATATTTATGATATCTGCTTATGCCAACTTGTAGTCATTAACACTGTATTTTCTACTTATGTTATCCACCTATGTAATGCTTAAGGCCAAACTACAGTTCTACTTTATTTATTTATTTATTTATTTACTTGACAGAGAGAGAGAGGGGTGTGTTACAACGAGGCAGAGAGAAAGGCAGAAAGAGAGTGGGAAGCAGGCTCCCCGCTGAGCAGAGAGCCTGATATAGGGCTCAATCCCAGGACCCTGAGGATCATGACCTGAGCCAAAGGCAGAGGCTTAACCCACTGAGCCACCCAGGCACCCCTACGGTTCTGCCTCTTACTAACAGTGCAGCCATGCACTTCCTATAAACAAGTATTAATTCAGAAACCATCAAAGGTCTGATATTCAATCCTATTTACATTAACAAATTAGCCAGTGTCTGCCTGTTTCTCTCTCTTTTTCTCTACACGCACACACACATACCCACACACATACTCAGTGACATAAGGACATGAGACCTCTGGATCAGAGACAATTTATTGCTCATGGCAAAAACAGCAGCCAGAGCAATAACTTAGTGCTATTTCCCTGAGTTCCAATCCTCACGGTGCAATGCAGTGAAGGCTGGATATTACTGGCACATGCAGCAAAGAATAGCACAGGACAGTAATCCTAAAACTAAGAAACTCTGATCTTCTGAAGGCTCCTACTCTGCTCCATAAAGAAAGATTACTCATTACTCTAGTATATAAGCAAATCTCCTAAAGGAAAGGAAAGGTAAAGTCTTTTATTTTTAATTTTGGGATGTCTCCAAGGAAGGACATGTTGCTAGTTTGACTATCCAGGAATTTCTCCTTATATAAAACACTGGCAATGTAAATGCTTTTGCTTTAGAGACTGTTCAGGCATGTGAAAAATCTTTGAGCTACTTCCCAACACTCAGTTTTCTATCTCTAAATGGGGAGAATAACAGTTGCAATGAAATTATATTTGAGTATTATAAGGTTTAGATAGAAGGTGCCTAATGAAGTGAACAGCATATAGAATAACTATTTGAGACAGAAAGACCTGAAACAGGAAACGACTGGGTGGCTCAGTTGGTTAAGTGTCTTCAGCTCAGGTCATGATCCCAGGGTCGTGGGATTGAGTTCCACATCAGGCTCCTTGCTCAGCAGGGAGCCGACTTCTCCCTCTGCCTGCCACTCCCCCTGCTTATGCATGCTTTCTCTCTCTCTCTCTCTGACTAGTAAATAATAAAATCTATTTTTTTTTTAAAGAAAGGCTTGAAATAGTCTTGCTAAAGATGTACTGAACAGGAGAATTCTTGATTCACCTGATACAAAATTTTAAAAATATGAAAACCCCAATATTTATAACAAGATATAAACCATCCTAGGAAATGAGTATTTTATAAAATAACCCAATAATACCTACTATGTGAAGGAGGTGGAGAAGATTCTTCCATTGATGCTAATCAACATCTTTTAGTGGTTTTCAGGCAATAGTATGCAATGCACTAATGAAGGATGATAATGTAATGGGTCACAACCATCATTTTTATATCTAATAGAATAGAATAAAAAAACCAAAGTGCCTTGCAATGTACTAAGGGTAGTAATTATTTAATGAAAATTTTCAGTTAAATATATGCACAGAGGCATCCTCAGAAGTGATGTAAACTGCATTTCTTAGTGTGGATTGGCAGACATAGGTATTTAGTTATATGATAAGATAAATGAGTAATTCTATAAACCAAGAATTGGGAATTTATAAATAGTACCTCATATTTACCAACAAATGACTGTTAATAAACTAAAATTGAGGAAACCTCAGTTTTAAACATAACGAAAATTAGACAGAATAGAGACCCATTGTCCAGTCTGAACTGAAGACAAGGTAAAAGGAACTAAATTGTAATAGAAAAAAAAAAGATGGGCCTGAATGAGCAGAGCTAAATATCTTAATGAAAAATTTGAATATTAAAAAAACCTTCTAAGGACAGTATGTTTTTCTGTTCAGCTTCTGAAAATTCTGTCTGTAAATCTTCCCCAACTTATCTGGCCCCATACTCTACACTTCTAGCAATATACTAAGCATGAAAGAAGAGAAAAGCCACATTAGATAACCACTACCCTGAAGGGACTTATAATAAAACAAAATTAAGCCTAGTCCACAAACACTATCAATTAACTCTTCACTGCATAGGACTAAGTATATACTTTATATATTATCCAAGATGTTTTCCTTCCTTTTTGGATCATTTTATTATTCCTCCAAGTGACAGAGAAGTTTTTAAAAAGCTGACATATATATACTTTGTTAATAATTCTAAAAAGTGAAATGATGAAAAAGGTTGAACTTGCAGAAATAAATTTAGTCAGGAAAAACTGGGCTTAAACACTTAGCCTTACTTATCACAGTATCTAATCACGTGAGCCTGGCCAAGTAACAAACTCTCAAGATATGCATATAAAATCTGAAAAAATTTGACCACAGTACAACCAAATCCACAGAGTGGATAAATACTTATAATGAAGTTCTGGTGATTTACCACAGTCCTCTACTTACACTTCATGCATTAAGTGCATATGGCTTAAATAATCATCACATACAGTAGGAAGCAGTGAGTGTAAAGCGAGAAGCAATAAGATATCTAGCAACTCAAATTTAAGTGCTAATAGAACTTTCCCTTTGAATCCAATATGGGCTTTTTACTTAGATTAACAAAAAACAATATCATTAAAAATGGAGAGATGCCATGAAATTTTGGAACCATAATGTAATCAATACTCAGTAATCAAGTAATCAGCCTCAGTAATCAAGACTAAAATAATCAGTGAATAGATTAAAGAAGCTGAAGCACTTCCCCTGGATCACTTACCTACCTGATGACAGAGCATGGAGAAGACCTTCTATCTTGGGAGCTCCCACCATACCTGTTACTTGTCATGACTCTTTCTATCATCCAAGAGGTTTACAAGAGCCACAGAAGAGTTGAAGTAAACTTCATGTTTTTACATTACCAGTATTCAGAGATAATATTCATTCAAAACAACAAATATTTTAATAATAATAATATAATAATATTCAAGGACTTCATGGATAATTATCAAAAAATGTTAAGGTTGAAGGATCTGTGTGATGGGGAAATTATTATTTATAAAGGAATTGTGTAGGAGTCAAAGACATGCAATTTTTCCAGCAAAAGAAATCACACAAACACTGGAATCTTTCTGTGAGAATCAATGAGTCTGTGCATGTGATTCACTTCAGGGCAGTATACTGATAAAAAGATAAAAATTACTATCTTGTTTCTGGCAGGAACTTATTCCAGATGCTCAGGGGAATGATGAGCACTTTTTCCTACTCCCATATGAAACTTCTTACTCAATAGTAGTAATCAGTAGAGAGACTAAGTAAAGCCAGAGAATTAGTTGCTTATATTATAATCCATACACCAATTCGTTGAATACATATTGTAAGTACTGTTTTTAAGTGATGCTTTTTTAAAAAATGAAAACCTTTTTTTAATGCAAAAGGATTTAGAGCATTTTTAAAGCTTTATTTCTGTTTTATGCCTTTTTAAAAAAAATTCAGAAAAGCATTTTTTAAATCCCTAAAGAACTTTTATACACAAAATCAAACTGAACATTTTAAAAACAAGACTGCTTTTTTTTACATTACAGAATACTTTTAACTTTGCATTTGAGTAATTTTAGTGTTTTCTTTCCACATTTAAGAGATTTAAGGCAAAAAACCCAAAATATAAAAAATATTGTTTCAAGTCAGATTGATTAGAAACTGAAAATCAATAAAAATTAAGACTACTTTAAATTAATTATAAGCTAATTAATCAATGATTAATGAGGCCCACCCATATTATAATTACATTTTATTGTAACTATAAATGACTTATCAATATCACTAGTGGCATACAGTTCAAAATGGTAATAAACTTTCAATACAAATATTTAATCTATCAGAAAAAGATGAAATGAAACATAAATTTAACTTAAAATGTTATAGTACTTGTATCTCCATGACAGAAGATAACCTTGTAAAATATACGACCACTACTTAATAAGATTAAAATCTAGCATTCATGAAACTCCAAATAACTATTTTTGTTTTTGTGATCTGCACCATGACATGAAAATAAGGGGAATAAATATGAACTTTTGACATATTCGATAACAGGAATTTTTAAATGCAATGAAACTAAAGCTTATTCAAATGTTTTTTTCAAAGGCCTTAGTAAAAAAACAAACTGTTTTATATACAGAGTAGAAGATGTTTTATGAAAGAGCAAACTAACTCCACACAAATAATATAAAGAGATAGGGGCACCTGGGTGGCTCAGTGGGTTAAGCCTCTGCCTTCAGCTCAGGTCATGATCTCGGGGTCCTGGGATCGAGCCCCACATCCGGCTCTCTGCTCCGCAGGGAGCCTGCTTCCCCCCAGCACCCCCACCTCTCTCTGCCTACTCTGCCTACTCTCTCTGTCAAATAAACAAATAAAATCTTAAAAAATAATAATAATATAAAGGGATAAATTTCACGCTGTCATATCAAGAGTTATGATAACTATATCTAAAAGACATGTATGGTGCCTGGGTGGCTCAGTTGATTGAGCATCCGACTCTTGGTTTCTGGTTGGGTGGTGGTCCCAGGGGTCATGGTGATCTCTACTCTGGGTCGCGCTCTGTGTTCAGAGGGGAGTCAGCTGGAGATTCTCTCTCTCCCTCTTTCTCTCTGCCCTTCCCCTGCTTGAACCCACACTCCCTCCCTCCCTCTCAAATAAATAAATAAATCTTAAAAATAAAGACATATATTAATGTCTACAGAAGACATACTTTAAATTAAAGGTTACAAATAGACGAAAAGTAAAAGGACAAAAAAAGATGCACAAGTTTCTCCCAGTATCGGAAAGCGGACTGTTTCTTTCAAAAGCCAAAATGGCAAGAAGCAGAGTATTCTCTACTTTTGGAAAATCTGTGCTATGCCGCTTCATTTTTATGAAAGACCTACGTTAGAAACTCTTTTTCCTACCCGAAACAGCAGCTTAATTTCCTTAAGGGAAAGGGAGTTTATAGAAGTTACCAAGGAATGGTGACATTTGTGCTAAGTATATGCTTTACATTTTTCAAATCTTTAAACATTTGAAAACACACATATAGCCAACAATTATCCACAACAGCACAAGCCTGAGCATGTTGCTCTTGCAATGCATATTTCTGCTCTAAGAAAGTTCATAAATGAACAACTGTCAAAACAATTTTCAATACAATGACAGCCAAATAAATACACAAAACTCCAAGAATAGTTACTTGTATTATGTAAGCAAATACATGAGAGCCAACACATGGTGGAGTTTGGATTGAGGACGTCCAAACATAAAAAACTAAGCCATAAGTAGAAAGCAAAAGAAAACAAACGAACAAAAACAGAGAGAGCAAGAAACAGGGTAATGCTTATAAAAATGGGGGAAATGAGAGGGGGAGACAAACCATGAGAGACTGTGGACTCTGAGAAACAAAGTGAGGGTTTTGGAGGGGAGGGGTGTGGGGGGTTGGGTGAGCCTGGTGTGGGTATTATAGAGGGCATGTATTGCATGGAGCACTGGATGTGGCGCATAAACAATGAATGTTGGAATACTGAAAAAAATTAAAAAGAATCTGTTGAAAATAGACTATGGCAAGTTTAAGAAATTTTGGTGATACCACAGTAAAAACGAATTTAAATGTGAAAGAAACAAATCCAGGACATCACTGAATATACCTTGGTAGTACACTATCAAGGAGAAGTATACATCTTTTGATGTCACAAGTTTATATATAGCACAAGAAAATGAGGACAAGTGTTCAGGAGTAAGAGCAGGCATAAAATTGTCTCGCTTGAAATCTCTGACATAAAGGATAAGAGTATATATCTGAATTAGCTTAGCTATAAGATGCAAAGTATGTGATAAATAGAACTTACTGAATGACCAAGAGTTAATCTTAACAATCACTAAGAAATATTTGTTAGGGAAGAAGTTTTGTGTTTTCTTTACAAGTATTTGAAAGGCACTGTTCAATGTTATACATATTGTACTATTACCAGTACAATTATATTCTGCAAATTGACAATAATTAAATATTGATTAAACAAACTGCTACTACATAAACATGCTAGCCATTTTAGCTTTCCAAAATTAAGTATTTATTTAAATTGGTAATACACAGCACATTATAAAAATGATTAAAACAGTAAGAAAGCACACTGAGTAGAAAATAATTCTCCCCAAATACCAATGCCTTAGTTTTCCTACACCGGTTACCAGTTTTTATATACTTCTACTGAATTTCCATTTCTATTCATGTTTATTTCTTCACTCTGTTCTGATCCCCTAATCTGTCAATCTATATACTGAGATGATATATATACATTAAAAACTACATATCCGAAAATTCCCAGAAGAGTGCAAATGTCTATTCACTTTATCAAAGCAAACAGTACTACCCCCTCATTTTCACAAAACATCTATTGCTTACTGTTTTGAATAGTAACATTAAGAGTTCCCAAACTAGAAATCAGAGTATATGATCTAAAATCAGATTTAGAAAATATTTTAAGATGAAAAGTCACTAGGTGCAGAAATGAAAACTGTCAACATTACTCAAACTGTCAAACAGTATATAGGAATACAGGGAAACAAGAGACTTTTTCTCATATAATAGTATAAACAATGCAAAATGTATATACATGGTGAAATATTAAAAATACTTCTTAGCTTTTTAACCAGTATTCTACAACTTTTCCTTACCCTCACAAGTCCCCCCCCAAAACACTATTTCTCTGGTCAGTAGAGTTGAATCCTAAAATTATGCTAAATGAATATAAAACAGTAGGTATTTTTAAAATCAAAGTATAGACAATTTGTAGTAATAGAATGCATTAATATCAATTCAAATATTTAAAATTCTCTCATATGTAGGAGAAAAATGGCCCTTCAAAATGGAAAAGAATTTCATCAACGAGTTTTAAAATAACAATGAAATAAAGAGCAGAATAGACAAGACTACTGTTGGCCTCTGGCTTCCTTCAATATAGAAGTATTATAAAGGGAAGAGTGAGGCAGCACTGATATAATAAAGAAACTTCCACTTTAATAAATCATTTTTTTCAGGAAAAGGAGAAGTCTGCAAAATCTGTGAAAGTGATTTATCTTCAGGTGAATAAAATGAACAGCAATTGATCTCGCACCTAGGGAGTGATTCTTCTTCCACCAGTTACAAATATATCTCTGTTAAGTATCATAGAATGGGTCAGGTGGTCTCATGTTTTGAATAATTTATTTGTTCATTTAAGATTTAGGATGTATTCTGAAGTTTTATACCGAATGCCACTGTTTCAGCTGGGTGATTAACTTGCCTATTATTTGGTCTTTTTGTACATGTGTAAAATGAATGCAGCCTGGTATAGGAGCATATGAATGGCACTGAACAAAGATTTGAAGAGGAGTATCAAAGGTAAGAACTCCATGAGAAAATGATGTTTAAGCTTGAGACACATTAAATGGGTACAAACTCGTCAAATGAAGGAAAATAATTTTATAGGCAGAGGAGATTTTATGTTTATGCCAATGAGATAGGTGACCACCAAAAGTTTCAGTTTATAGCACAGAATTCTGAAGAAATCATGAGGGCCCGCTAGTTTTGTCTATAAAGTAGATCATTTTGAAAACAAAACTATTTTATTTATATTCGCAATCCTGAAATTTTGTGAAGAAGGTAAAAAATAGACAAAGGAGAAACAGCTCACAAAATTTATTTTCATGCAATAGTTCTGTAGTCTTTTAAGCCCTTGCTTTGTATTTTAAAAAAATGAAAAGATACACATCAGGGGATTATTCTATCATGGAGATAGAATTAGCTTAGATATAAGACGCAAATTATATGAATAAATGGGACTTACTCAATGACTATATACTAATTTTAGATTCACAACAAATTATAAAAATAATAAGAGGGCTCCCATGTTACCTTCTCCCAGCCTGCTCTAATTATAACATATTACATAACCACGGTCCATTTTCAAATCCAGGAACCTGACATTGGTATAGTAGCAAATTACTAAATCCATTCAGATTTCACTAGATTTTATATGCATTCTTGCTTGTGTGAGTGTATTTACAGTCTATGAAATCTCATCAGCTGTACAGATTTGTGAAACCACCACCACCACAATCAATATATAGAACTGTTCCATCACCACCAAGAAGACTCCTTGTGCAACTACTTTATATTCGCACTATCCTCCTTTCCCCTTCATTCCTACCTTCTGGCAACCATGGTTCTGTTTGCTAAAACTAGATATATATGTTTTAAATTTTAAGAACATTGTATCTTGAAACCATGCAAAATGCAACCTTTCAGATCTTTTTATTTTTAAACCCAGTGTGATGCCCTTAATACCCATGCAAATTGTTGTCTCTATCAATGTTATTCCTTTTTAAAGCTGAGTAGTATTCTATTGTATAGAGACATCATAGTTTGTTTATCTATTCACCTGTTGAAGGTTATTTGGATTGTTTCTAATTTGGAGGAATTACAAGCAAAGCTGCTATAAATATTTGTGTATCAAGTTTTTTGTGTGAACATAAGTTTTCATTTCTCTATGATAAGTACTCAAGAATTCTGAGTCATATGGAATGTATGTGTAATTTTATAAGAAATGCCAAACTGTTCCTCAGAGTGGCTACGTCATTCTATATTCCCATCAGCAGTGTATGAGAGATTCAGTCATTCCACATTCTCACCAGCACATGTTATTGTGAGCATTTTTTAATTAGCTATTCAAATATATATGCAGGGATTTTGTGTACTTTCAATTTGTACTTTTCTGATGTCTAAAGATATTGAAAACATTTTACATGCTTATCTGCCATTTTAGATATCCTCATCATTTGACATTTAAAATATGATCTGAAGAGGGAAAATAAAATAGTATATCTCAATGTTCAGTTAGGAAGCTCTTACAGGTAATCAAATAATATGATAACAGAGATTAATATACATAAAGTTAATGAATCCCTATGAATAAAAAGTAGAGACAAGCATAAGTATAGAAATTTAATCTAATTTATCTAGAAAATATCATTACAAGGATGATATGATTATACTTATTTGTCATAATAATCCAGGAAGGGCACTTAAAAGTCATAAGGGTATGCCTTTAATGCTGTCAGTGCCCTTCCCCTATCTTTTGGACCTACCCATTTTCCCTTGCTCCCGTTACTTCTAACAGCCAGTATCTTCCTGTTTATGCCTAAGAGCTTTTCTCCTGAACTGGTGAAAGCTGCTATGACCACCTGAACACTAGACAGATGAACAATTCTCCGATTGCAGTCCACAACCATTAACAGGAAATATATTCACACTTCTATCGGTTCATTTTGAAAAGCAATTTGACACTGATTTTTCTCAGAATTTCCCCAAAGCTAAAGCTCCAGCAACCTATCATGGTATCTGGCTTAATTACTTGTTATTAGTTGTACTGTCTTCCCTGAATCACCTCCCTGCCACCCCTGCCAGTGTTACCTATATCTCTCATATAGACCATTTGTTCTAAACTCTGTGTCCAAGGTTATGTTGCAGGAAAAACCTATAAATATCAAACCACTCACCACAACAAAATAAGGCTCCTTTAAAAATAAATATTAGGGGCGCCTGGGTGGTTCAGTGGGTTAAAGCCTCTGCCTTCAGCTCAGGTCATGATCCCAGGGTCCTGGGATCACGCCCTCCATCAGGCTCTCTGCTCAGCGGGGAGCCTGCTTCCCCCTCTCTGCCTGTCTCTCTGCCTACTTGTGATCTCTGTCTGTCATATAATAAATAAAATCTTTAAAAAAATTAAATACAAATAAATATTAAAACAAAGTGAAAAAAAACACAAAGTAATGATAAGATGTATAAGCTTTCCTTTCACTACCTATTCACTTTTCCTTATTAGTTAGTCCTATTATTTCAGAATCCCCTTCAACTAAGTTAACAGCACTTTCCTCTGCATACTGAAAAAACATTTTCTAACATGTACATTATATCAAAATCCAACAAGTGAAAATTTATATAACTATAAATAAAAGACATTTTCAACCTGTAAAATGTAATAACTTCCACTTCCATACTCATTTTAACATGATGATAGAGACAAAAAACAAAAAATCCCAAATACATCAAGGGTTACTATGAAACTGCAGTAATCAGTACAGCATGGTATTGGAGAAAGAATAAACACAGAGTTCGACAGAACAGACTTCAGGGCAACAGAAATACAACCATATAGTCATTTTTGGGAAAAGCAC
The DNA here is from genome assembly GCF_902655055.1 of Lutra lutra. NCBI lineage: Eukaryota > Metazoa > Chordata > Mammalia > Carnivora > Mustelidae > Lutra > Lutra lutra. The sequence continues at coordinate 36,084,541 of NC_062291.1, read as the reverse complement.
AAAGGCAATTAAAACAATTTTTAAGGGGCGCCTGGGTGGCTCAGTGGATTGGGCCTCTGCCTTCGGCTTAGGTCATGATCTCAGGGTCCTGGGATCAAGCCCTGTGTGGGGCTCTCTGCTCGGCGGGGAGCCTGCTTCCCCCTCTCTCTGCCTGACTCTCTGCCTACTTGTGATCTCTCTCTCTCTCTCTCAAATAAATAAACAAAAATCTTCAAAAAAAAAAAAACACCCATTTTTAAAAAAACTTCAGGAAAGGGTATGGACTAGAACAACTGGATATCCATATGCCAAAGAAGGAGACAAAGAGGAACCTTGTTTCATGTCTTATCTTACACAAATATTAACTCAAAATGGATCAGAGACCTAAATATAAAAGGTAAAACAATAAAATTTTTATTAGAAAAATAGGAGAGGGCGCCTGGGTGGCTCAGTGGGTTAGGCCGCTGCCTTCGGCTCAGGTCATGATCTCAGGGTCCTGGGATCGAGTCCCGCATCGGGCTCTCTGCTCAGCAGGGAGCCTGCTTCCCTCTCTCTCTCTCTCTGCCTGCCTCTCTGTCTACTTGTGATCTCTCTCTGTCAAATAAATAAATAAAATCTTTAAAAAAAAAAAAGAAAATATAGGAGAAAATCTTTCTGACCTTACATTAGGCAAACTATCACATAAAAGCATAATCAATAAAAAACCAAACTGATAAACTGGTGAGAATTTTTACTCATTGAAGGACACTATTCAGAAAATGAAAAGATAAGAACAGATGGGAGAAAGTATTTGCAAATCACGTATCTGATGAAAGACGTGTATTCAGAATATATAAAGAACTCTCAAAATTCAGTAATAACGAAAATAAATAACATGAGGTTAACACAAAAACTTACACACAAATGTTTATAGCAGCTTTATTCATAATCACCAAAAATAAAAACATTCCCAATATTCCTCTACTGGGGATAAATATAGAAACTGCAGCACATCTATATGACGGAATACTAGTCAGCTGCAAAAGAAATAAATTACTGATACACAACAAAATGGATGAGTCTCAGATGCACTTATGCCAACTGAAGGAAGCCAGATTCAAAAGCTATACACTGTATGATTCCATTCATCTATGTCAAGAACTCCAATGAGCTGGAGAGAGAGCTGAGCTGCTGGATTCTGTGGGAGTCCATTTAGACAAGACTAAATGTATCACTTACTATGATGCAGTAAGAGGCTAAACCAGAGGAAGTGCATGCTTCCATCTTCCCTCAAGGGCCAGCATACTGGCCAAGGATTAGGTATATCAGCACAGATGTTAGGGTTGTTTCTTTGTCCAGGGAGACCCTGGTAAAAGGCTCTTGCAGCTTTATGACCCTGAGTCCCAGGGAAGGTAGAGAGGGAAGAGCTAGGAGTAGAAGAGTCCTGAGTACTGTTACAGCAGAGAAAGGGGTCTTCAAGTCGCCCTCACTTCCTCAGGAAGAAGCTATTGACAGAGGCATCTGAGGGAGGCTTCTCTAAAAGGCCCAGATAAAGAAGCCCCCAAATGAAGATGAGGGCTAGGAATGCAGATATATGGAAGAACACAGCTGGCTAGTGGGGGATGAGTCCTTGACTAAAACCGCCTTCAGAAACTGCAATGAGCTGGCTTTGCACCCGGCTTTCCCACTAAAACCGGCTACGTAAAACCTTTGTAAATGCCTCTAATTGGGCCTGAAAAATCACATGAAAGTTTTTGGCCAAGAGCTGGGTTCCTCTACATGAAACACTGAAAAAGGTAGAACCATAGGGATGGAAAAATATGAGATATGGGATTTGATTTTACCCTGCTTAAAAGGTTAACAAAAAAGTTGGTTACTAAATTCATAGATGAAGCAGAAGGCATAAGACTCACTCCTGGGTCAAACACAAAAGACTTTATTATTCATGGCAAAGTATAAGAATACAAGCATATTTGTACCAATTTACCCTTTCCCCCACATTCTATGGAGGTGAGATGATATGGTTCAAATAGATGCTAGGTATGCAGTGGGTTTGCACCCGCGGGTGAGGAACATCAAGCCTGGGGAATCCACCAATTTTATAGCAAACAGTAATGAAGTCAGCTACCTCATATCTTAAGTCCACCAGCTGTATAAACAATGCTCAGGAATCTCTAAGGAAAAGAACAGTTAGAGCCTTAGTCTTGGCACACCAACCAAGGAGCACTATCTCTACCAACAAAAACATAGTGGTTGCCAGGAGCTGAGGTGGGGGAGGGGTTGACAACAAAAGGGCATGGGGAAATTCTATGGGGATGGAACTATTCCTTATCTTATTTCTGACGGTGGTTATGTGATTGTGTGCACGTGTCATAATGTTATCGAACTGTGCACTAAAAAGGTCAATTTAACTGTATATAAATTACACCTAAAAAATTTTTAATGGAAAAAAAATACTGGAAAAAAGGTAAATCTTAAAAAAAGAAAAGAAAAGACACTTAGGACCTCAGGTTAACATCCCCATGCAGCCCCTTCTATATGTCTACTTTCAACTGCCAACTGCTTAATGTTTCCAACATTCATTTAAAGTTAATTGATGATACTTTTAGATATACTTAAACCACTTATTCAAAGTTATTGAATCTGTACTCAGTTTCTAAATCTCTTGTTTTTATAATTCTTGAGAAAGATATAGCTTTATTTGCAAAACAAAATAAATAAAATGGTAATATAGTTTATAAAATAATAATAGTAATATAGTAATAGTAATATAGTTTATAAAATAAAATAAATAAAATAGTAATATAGTTTACTGTTGCCTTTCAACTTTCTAAATTAAGACATCCAAAATACAATAACATTTGGCAAGCTTCCCTTCACCCTCCCTATCACCAATATTAACTGACAAACAGAATAAATTTTAAAATCATTAAATTGCCATTGTTCATGTTTCTCCTATTGACCAGTGATCTAAACATTCATTTTAGTTAAGAACGTTTTTAATAGAATGTAACATCTGTTTTATGTTACATGAGAGACAGCAAAATTCTTCCTCTCTGACTGGATTATTGATGTTCATGCCTTCTATGGAGCTATTCTCTTCATTCGGCAGCCCCACACTAGCTCTCTAAAGTGCAACATACCCCCTGATGTAATACATTTTCCTGCTAACTGCACAATACCGTGGATATCATAACTTTAATGTGACATGCTGGTATTTCTTTTTTAAACCACAAATGCATTTCTTATTCTCAATCACAAATTTAAATTTCCTGTATATTCCCAGCCCACCAGGCATTTTTGTTTTAAAACAGCTGAATAAAAATAGATGATTTCTATTTTTTGATTTGTCATCTCCTTTTTTATAGACCTCTCCAACTCTTAGAATGGAAAAGTGGAAAGATATTTGTTTTTATGCTTTTACTATTAAATCCACTCAAGCTTCAGAAAAATTTTAAACTAGTCCATGACACGTGAAATTATTTAAAATAATGTTTGCAATTAAATTCATAACAAATACCTTTCAGAGAGGCACTGTTGCAGTGTTCAACTCCAAAATTATTTTAACATGAATGTTTTTGTTTTCGTTTTTAAAAATTCTCAAAATTTGTTTTATATTCCTCATTTTGTTTCTGAAATTTACACCAAGATTTATCTGAGGCCATCTTACATTTCATGGATTAAAATGAAGGTAAAGTAACAGACCACATGAAGTTATTATTGTATTTATATTACCATTAGCTTTTCTTGTTTTGCAATATTTTGTTCATTATGAATAGATTCTGACAAAATTGAGACAAACCACATCACTACTGATGATTCTCAATTAGTTCTTCAGTTCATTTCCCCTGCCTAACTCTAAGAAAACTACATATGGTTTTAACCACTGGTATTTTTTACTTTCTGCCAATACACAAATCATGCATTTTTTGTGTTGAAAACATTCCCATGAATAATTATAATAGTCTCCAAAGAGACCAGATGGTAATAAACTCTAGAGCAGATCTGGAAGCTAACCATAAATTTACCTTTTCATAGTCTCCCCACCATAATACAGTTCTTTGTGCTATGTCATTTAAAAAAATACTGGTGATAGGAACAATATGAGTATGCTTTGTACTTAAATAAAAAGATATACAATCATGTTAGGGTCTTTCGTAACTATACACCCCTCATCTTATACTGTTATCATCAGCAATTTTAAAGAGAGCATCAACTTGATAGAGCTATGACATTACTAAACACATTATAGTGATATTACATTAGCAAAATTACTATTAAAGTAAAACACAAGAAACATGATCCAGTTAACAGAAATAAATGATTTGAAGTTAAAGAAACAGAAATATATATATATAAGCTAAAGTTAACATAAATTGCCATTGATACTTATTTTGTTATTCTTCTGGGAAACATAATTAAATTATTCTAGCCATGCTTTCAATTTAAGTAAAATGTCTTATATAATCACTTATCACTCCAATTATTTAAGAGTACAACATTTGTGAGAAATAAAAATCAACAGTGTTTTGCAAAGATAGAAGCATGATTCAAAATTTTTAAAACACACCATGATATATAGATTCAAATTTTAGGCACTTCCCTGCATCTGTAAAAACTAAAAGTTAGCCAAGAGCCAAAAGTTACTTATTTTGTACTTTTTGATTTAAGCTACAATATGAATGCACAGTATTTCCAAATTCATTGCAATATATAATCTGTAATGTTTCTGTTATTATTCTTATAGCTCAAAATAAGAAGATATAAAATTACACAGAGAAAACAAACAAACAAAAAAACAAGAGACAAGAGAAAGTTTAAACAGGAAACACAAATCAGGGGGAGCAGAGATGATAGACAACACGGATAAACATAATAATATGCAGGGGCACCTGGCTGGCTCAGTCCGTGGAGCATGCACCTCTTAAGCTGGGGTCACGAGTTTGAGCCCCACATTAGGTGTAGAGATTATGTAAATAAATAAATGCTAATAATAATGATAACAATAATATCTGTCCAAAAGTATTTTATCTTTTGTTTGCTATTGTGAATGAGTTTTATAGTTTGTATTACGGTCTACTAATTTTAGTGCCTTGATACTGTAATTTTAAATCTAGCTAATTTATTGAGTTTCTGTTTATAACTTGACTTTATTCCACTGGGGTTTCCACCATATAATCAACAAAGATAGTGCTAAATCTATTTCCCCATTTTATCTATAAAATATAATGCTGGCATTGGAATTGAGAGAAATATAACCTAATCATGTTAAAGAATCATATATCTATCATCATCAATAGATGCTGCCTTACAATCTTCAGAAAAGATTCTATTATTCTTTTTTTTTAATTGGTATGTGACCAAAATAATAGATTTTATATTACTGAACCATCCTTGCATTCCCAGAATAGCCCTACTTCCCAACTTGGTCACTATTGTTAATGTGGTACTAGATTCTATTTCCAAATATTTTGAGATTTTTACAATAGTCACAAAGAGAATTAATCTATATTTTCCCTTAGTATTATGCTCACTTCTTTTTCTTTCTGCTATCCATGCTGTGTTTCAGAACTGATGTGAGACCAGCTTGAAAAAAAAGAATCTGAAAGCTTTTTTTCTCCTTTGCTACCAAATTATTTAGAATTTTCTCAGAATTATCTGTCCACGTAGGTTTAGTGTATTTTCCTAATGAAGTCAACTAGAACTATTGCTTTTGTGGAGAGAAAGTTTTTTGATAACCTCCTCTATTTCTTGTATGGGCATTATTCCATTCAAAGTTTTCATCTCTTTCTAGAGTGAATTTTGGCAATTTATTTCTCTTGGAAAATAGTCCACTTCATCCAACTTATTTATTATATTTATCATTTCATCCATGAAATGTAAATGTAAACTTTCAATGGGATATTATTTTTCACACATCATATTGATAAAGACGATTCTGAGTAATATTCTGAATTAGTAAGGCTGTATTAAAACAAACACACTCAGGGCACCTGGGCAGCTCAGGTGGTTAAGCATCCGACTCCTGATTTCCACTCAGGTCATGATCTCAGGGTCCGAGGATGGAGCCAGCAACCCCTCCACCACTGCCCCCACTTCACTCCCTGCTAAGCAGGGAGTCTACCTATTTCTCTCTCTCCCTCTGCTCCTCCCCCTGCTTGAGCTTGTGCTCAGATGCACTCTCTTGCTCTCTCTTAATTAAATAAATAAATCTTTTTAAAAATGTTCACTTAGTCCTGGTAGAAATAAAAACTGATAAAATTTTTACATGGAAAAAGCTGGCAACCTCTAAAAATGTACCACACCTATGCTGTTTGAGTCAGCAATTCTATTTCTAAGAATAAATGATAAAGATATACTTACACAAGTGGAAAATGTTACCTATATTAAGATATTCACTGAAGCACCTTTGTGAGCCACCTAAATATCCAAACACAGGGGATTCATTAAATAAATGAAAATGTTGTCACAGAATGGGCCATTACGGTCATTAAAAACAATCAGCCAGATCTATTTTGTATGGTATGGAACAATCTCCAACACATGGCCAAAAAAAAAAAAAAAAAAATCCAGGATATGAAACTATGTATATAGTATAATGTATGCAGATAACATACTTTAATAGATATGCACATAGATATAAAGGAATAGAGTATTTTTGGAAGCATGTACAAAAAACTTGTTATAGGAATCACACATAATGACTTCAACTGAGCAAGTAGAGTACGGCCAATGGAAAAAAAAAACACTCTACTCTTCAGTATACGCTCTTATGACCATTGAAAATTTTGGATTTTGTGTATATCAGTTATCTGTGGATGCCAAATATGGTGGAAATACAATCTTACATAGTTTTTATGGTTCAGGATTTTGACAGTGGCTTAGCAGAACAGTTCTGGCTCGGTATATCTCGTTAGGCTTCAGTGAATAAGTTGGCCAGAGTTCCAATCATCTGAGGATTTGAATAGGGCTGGCTCTTTCATATGGCTAGCATTTGGTGCTGGTTGGTGGTGGGAAAGATTTAGTTCTGCCCTATATGGGCCTTCCCATAGGCAGATTGAGTGTCCTCATGATATGGTGGTTGACTTGATGGGCATTACAAAAGAAAATAATGTGGAAATAACAATGCCTTTCATAATCTAACCTCATAAATAGCACACAGTCATTGTCACATTTTTTGTTAGAAGCAAGTCACTAAATCTGGCTCATAATCAAGAGCAGGGTAACTAGGCTCCACCTTCTAAATGAAGGAATGTCAAAGAATGTGTGAACATACTTTTAAATAACCAAAGTATATGTATCACATTTTGGAAAATACAAACAGAAAAATTTCATGAAATTAAAGCAAAATATTCACTTAATTTTGTTAAAGACAAGCTTTTATCATTAATCAAAAAAATGATGGAGAGGACTGGGGGATTTAACTTTGTGAAATGATAACACAATTTCAATCCAAGATGAACATATGTTGACATCTAAAATTCAACCCATAATATGTGCCTCTGAGAAGTCACAGTAGGCAGAGCAGCAATTTAATAAATATGTAACTAAAAATAGAAGTCTTTGGGAATACGAATATAGGACTCTTTCAAAACTGGCTTTGTCCAGGGATGCCTGGGTGGCTCAGTCGGTTAAGCGGTGGGCTTCGGCTCAGGTCATGATCCCAGCGTCCTGGGATCGAGTCCCACATAGGGCTCCATGCTCTGCAGAGAGCCTGCTTCTCCCTCTGCCTCTGTCTGCCACTCTGCCTGCCTGTACTCTCTCTATCTCTCTGAAAAATAAATAAATAAAATCTTAAAAAAAAAAAAAAACTGGCTTTGTCCAGTACAATTTATCTATGTGCCCCACCTACTTCATATAAATATCTTGTGAAAATACAAAAGAATTAAATCACATAATCTTTGCTGATGATGTGGACATAGACATCTAGTAACATCTGTCATAACAAAGTTTTTATGAGCCAGCACTTTACCTACTATTCATACCTTTATTTTATACTTTACTCACATCCCCCCCGCAAATGTATAGTGTACATTTTACAGTGTACAAATGAGCAAAGTGAAGCACAGCAAGGCTATGTATATTTGCCCAAGGTCACATGCAGCAAGTAAGAAGTCTGTTATATATTTTAATTGTAAGTTTCCCAGAAGTAAGTAAGCAACAGAGTCAAGAAAGATATTGTACTAAGTCCATTTTCTTTTATTTGGAATACTATTTTTACATTTACATTATTTTCCCTAAGATTGTGTTTTGGTGGCTCTCTAAAACTACATGAACAAATAAAATAAATTTACTTGAAAAAACAAAGCAAAATGTTTTCTCCCCCAAACAAATATAAAGTTGTAGAACTACATAAACACACACACTGACTCACATAGAAAACAAAACAAAAAAAGGGTTTTTTTTTTGATATGCCCATTTTTTCTCTACTTTTTTACTTTTCAATTTTCTAACATATTATTAAGTTTAACAATTAAAACCAATTAAAAAAATTTAAGGTTTCCTACATATACGCAGGTATAAGGATAAAGTGTAAATCTGCCACAACTTCTGAGATGCCAGGTTTAATTACCTGTAAAGGAGCCCAACAGCCACGCTTGCTTGTATACCTAACCAGACAATCTCTCCAAAAATATAAGCCCTGTCAAATCTGAAGCTTTATACATGTCCCAAGTTGTGTATATTACTTGAAGCCAATATGGCTACAAAATTAAGATTCATCTCTGAGGGACATAAAGGAGATGGTTAAGAATCCACAGTTGCTGCTTTAAAAATTGCAACACTAACTACACTATTAGTGACTATGATCTTTCACATTTAGTAGAATTCTCCTCAGGGTACGATTAAATCTTTAAGTTTTGGGAAGGGAAAATGACCCACTTTAAATAATTTAAAGAAGTGCTCTACATATTTAAAGTTTAAAATTTTTCATCATTTAAGGCACATGACACATTTATATAAATGCTTCATAGAGATATTACTTCTCAGTTCCACAATATTTCTAAATAACTCCACATTTCAAATTTTAGTTTCATATACTATATTAATCTACCTGAAGAACATTTCCTTTGATTTTTAAAACAGAATACGTGAGAACTATTATATAAAGCACAAAACCCTGGTGGCCAATAAACATGAATAATTACTATTTTTAACAGAACTTAAAAGTAATTTGATCTTTTTAATAAAACATAATATTGTAATTCTTTATATCTACATAAATGGTATGCCATCTTCATAAAGGACTGAACTGGTATTGCTTTTATAAAACCAAAGCTAAATTTCTTTAATTTTATTAGACCTCTAATTTTTACAATTATCAGTATTTTCACAGTTTTCTATTATACATTGTTAAATCACTTTTAAATACATAAATAGTAAATGGCAAAGTGGTTTTTTTTTTAATGGCAAAGTTTTTAAGTTTACCTACAGATAATCTACAACCAACCTTTACTCCTACCAAGAACACAGTTTCTCAGTGGTTAGCTAACATCTACCCAACCAACCAATTTTCTTTTTCTTTTTTTAAGTCTGCTGCATAGTTGCTAATTTTCATGTAGAAACTTCTGGGAAAGAAGAAAATTCTGGTTCATGATGGAATGAACAGCAATTACTACCAGGTAAAACCTATGAAAATGAGGCCAAGGATTGTATCACTACATACTGAATTGTAAATGCTTTACATGGGAGGGATTCTAACAGAGGAGAGTAGAAAGTGATAGGGTTCCTTGGGCCAATTCTTCACTCAACATCACAACATCTTGTATATACACACACAGATTTGTCTTTAGGTCCAAACATATTCAGAGTTTAATTTAAAACCAGAGAAGAGGTACCTCAGCCTCCTTTATACCTTTGTAATTATTTCAAATTCCATTAACAGAAGATCAGAACTTTTGTTTCATAATAATATAAATTTTAAACAGGTACATATTTAAATAAGTTTAAAAATCAGTGTGAATACATTCTCTTGAAAATGCCAAGGATGGAATAAGACTCTTGACTACTAAAGGAGTAAAATTAGAAAATACGAAGTCTGAACTTCATTCAGGATTCTGAATGCAAGGCAACAAGGCCTTGTTTTTTCAGTATGCAGAGGAAAGTGGTTAACTTAGTTGAAGGGGATTCTGAATAGGACTAACTAATAAGAAAACGTAAATAGATAGTAAAAGGAAAGCTTATACATCTTATCATCACGACCTTTTGCATGTGCCTGTCAAGATTTCCCAGCATCATTTATTCAGACTGTCCTTTCCTCACTGACTTCTTTATTGTGAATTAATTGACCATATATGCATGAGTTTGTTTCTGGGCTCTCATCCTGTTTCATTTATCTATGTGTCTGTTTTTATGCCAGCACCATACTGTTTTGATTACTATAGCTCTGTAATATCAGTTTGAAATCAGGGTGCGTGATGAGTCCCAACTTCATTTTTCTTTTTCAATATTGTTTTGGGTACTTATTGTCTTTGTGGCTCCATACAAATAACTGAATTATTTGTCTATTTCTGTAAGAAAATGCCATTGAGATTTTGATAGGGATTGCATTTAATATCTAGATCCCTTTGGGTAATTTGGACATTTTAATAATATTCATTTTTCCAATCCATGATCAGAGAGTATCTTTCCATTTATTTGTGTCTTCTTAAATCTCTCATTAATGTCTTACAGTTTTCAGTGTACAGGCCTTTCATGTTCTTGGCTAAATTTATTCCTAGGTATTGTATTCTTTTAGATGCAACTATAAATGAGATGGCTTTCTTAATATTTCTTGCTTGATAGTTCACTACTAGTATATAAAAATGTAACAAATTTTTATATATTGATTTTGTATTCTACAAACATCTTAAATACCAACTTATAAAAGGGTATAGAAGGGTATTCATTTACTTTACCATATCTACTAATTAGGTAATAAATCATCATTATATTGCATTATATGTATGAGTCTAACAAATCAAAATGAAAACATAACAGTATATATAACACACATTTTTGGAGTATCATTGAAATGACTGATTTTATATAAAGCAAATAAGATTTATAACCCCATGATATAACACACCAAAAATCAAACCCAAAGTAAAGCAATGATAGGACAACAACACAGCTAAGGCTTTTAGATCATTTACTACGTGCCAGTCACTATTCTAAGTAATCTATGTGTATTATTACATTTAATTCTCTTAAACTATAAAATTGATAGTTATAAGTTATCATCCCATTTTACTTGTAAAGAAACTATTAGTCAAAGAGCGTAAGGTCACTCAGTATGTAAACAGAAGAACCAGGACTGGAATCCATGCCTTTGCCTCTAAAGACTATACTCTTTACTGCTTTGTTTATACTGCCTGTCAAAATGTATAAATGCATGGCATTCAAAAAAAAGAAAATTAGTAAATACATTAAAGGAAATACTTATGTTTGTATAAAAAGTTACATTTGGGCCTGTCAAAAAATTAAATAAAATTAATACAAATCATACAATCAAACAGTAAAGAGAAATACAGCTTTTCCACATAGGGTAATGTCTACTAATTGATTAAATCACTCAAAAAAATGTTCATTGAATGTCTTTGAAGCGAGAGATTGCCACTGAGGATAAACAACACAAAACAAAACTGACAAAGTGCCTGCCATCATAATACCTATATTTTAGTAAACACAAAGGTTATTTAAAAAGGGGGGTGAAGTATTTAAATTATATATTTTAACGACAGGATAAAAAGGGAAATAAATTATGTAATGAACTCCACACCTATTCTTAATATAAGTTGTAAAACTACCAGGGTTAGAGTAATTCTTCCCTAACATGGAACACATAACTTTAAAAGCCAATACTAAAATTCTCCAGAGTTTTTGAATTCTTTTTCGTTTTTAAAGACTTTTATTTATTTGACAAAATGAGACAGAGAGTACAAGCAGGGGGAGGAACAGGCAGAGGGAGAAGCAGGCTTCCCTGCTGAGCAGGAAGCCCAATGCAGGGCTTGATCCCAGGACCCAGGTATCATGACCTGAGCTGAAGGCAGATGCTTAACTGATTGAGCCACCCAGGTGCCCCAAGTTTTTGAATTCTTGATACTGCAATAGCATATGAAAAAGAGTTAAACAAAAGAAAGGAAGAGAAAACAGTTTTAGGGAACATAAGTAACAGAAACTCAAAGCAAGATATGCGCTAAAAAATTAATAGAATCAGTAAAGGAATGCTGTATCTGAGTATAAAATAACTAGATCTCTTCTATACCAGCAATAATCACCTGGAAAGCATGATAAAAAAGAGATGCTATTTTAAAGTTGTAGGAATAACAAGAATAAGAATGATAACACACTACACAATACTTAACAACATATATGAAAGTATGAGGATCTTTTTAAAAAAATTGTAAAACTCTATTAGGTAATTAAAAAAACACATATTTGACTCAGTAGAGATGTTCTAATGTCATTCTACCGATCAAAACACAACATAAAAATGTGTATTATACCCAAATTAATCTATGATGGTACAAAATTCCCCATTAAACCTCAGGAGGTTGTTTTTTTTTTTTTTTTAATACATAGATAAAATGATTCTAAAGATCATTCTAAGGAAAGACCAAAGAATAGAAAATAAAATTTTGTGGGAAGAATAATGTACAACTACAAGGACTAAATATTTTAGCAATAATTTAAAACTTACTGAATTAGGGTAGCTACCAGGGTAGCTCAGTCTGTTAAGTGTTTGACTGGTTTTTAGCTCAGGTCATGATCTCAAGCCCCATGTTGGGCTCAAGCTCAGTGAAGAGTCTGCTTGAGATTCTTTCCCCCTTCTTTTCCCTTCCCCTCTGTACCTTCCCACACTTGCACATTCTCTCTCTCCCAAATAAATAAAAATCTTAAAAAAAAAAAAAAAACAGAAACAAAAACAAAAAAAAAAAACCTTTCTGAATCAGAGAGATCGGGGTTTCTAATTTTTCCCTGGGGGATGGGCACTGGGGCTGAAGATAAAGGGAAGGAGGAAGTGACCAAGACAACTGTGTTAGAAACATGTTTCTAAATTCCTCTTTCAGCGTTAGCTTTACCCCAAGCCCTATGATCCTGGTAACCAGACACAGTTGAAGAAATTCCCCCATCCCTTCATGTTCCTAAAAGAGTTTGCTACAAGGGACCATTTTTCCTTGTACGACTAGAAAAAACACACATAACTCCTTTGTTTGCCTTATGATAAGGCCAGACACAGATCCTCCAAATTCCTATTCTTTGCCCAAAAATGATTACTTGAACTGGTTATACCCAATGATCAATCTCAACAAAATACCTGCTACCTTGACTTACCAAATGTCAATTAAAAAGCTTCTCTACTTCTTTGAGAGCCCTGAACATTGACTCATCCTCAGCCTGAACCAACATATAACCTAACAGCCCCTCCTGAGGGTAAGCTGATCTCAGTGTAAAGCAGTCTCTGTACTATCCCATCATTCCACCTCTACCCACCTACATCTATTAATTCCACTTCCACATACCAGGTTCCTTCTAGCTTCACTCTTTCCTTTTGAAAGAAAAGACTTTTCTACCCAACTTTTGGGAACACTGCACATCTCATGGTGGGAGCATTTCCTTTATTGCAGTAATCCCCATCCCCCTTTCCCCACTCTTGCAACAACTCTTGTGAATAAAACCTCCCTTTAAAGGATTTTGCATGTGGCTCTAATTCTGATTCAGATTCTGATTCAGATAATAAAGTTTAAGGGCAGGCATAATCTAGGATCAGCTTGACTAGAGGTACAAGTGTTCATAATCAGAGGATCAAATAAATAATACAGAAGGGAGTAGAGAGCTATTCATTTATCTGCCCATTATATGGTAAGTACTGTGTTATGTAAATTAATCCAATGATGAATAATAGAAAAAATGATCAATGATTTATATGCAGTTAAAAATGATGTTGACATTATTGACAGAATATCACCAACAAATGCAAACACTCAGTTGGGTTAAGCTATATAAAGAGATATATATTGCTCCAATAAACACTTTTAGCGTGGGGAAAGCAGAAGTCAGAAAGATCATTTATCTCTGGAAATGACCAGTATATTGAGAGGGATGAGAAAAAAAAAATGGCACGGTAAACAGCACTGTAGGCAGAAGAAAGTATGCATGGGAAAATGAAGACTAAGAAACATCTAACTAAGATTAAATAGAACAAACAGGTTCACAGGACTTGATAAAAAGTGATGTTTGGAGTGATTCTTGATTCATTGGCATCCAGAGGCACCAAGACACTCTATATACTTCTAGTGGCCATGGGAGAATAAGAGACTGATAGAACAAAAAACTGTTTTCGAGACCGTGCTCTGAGCTTTCTGTGATATTTAAGTGGCTTAAATGCAGACATGAAAACCAGGAAAATATAAGAAAATCACTGAATACATACTGTGGAATTAAGAGTGTGGCATGGAAGATAAACACTTATAAAACTAACGTAGATGCAATAATTAGAGATTATTATCTTGTTCTTTAAAAAACTATTCTTTTTTTTTAAGATTTTATTTATTTATTTGACAGAGAGAGAGAGAGAGATCACAAGTAGGCAGAGAGGCAGGCAGAAAGAGAGGGGGAAGCAGGCTCCCTGCTGAGCAGAGAGCCCGATGCAGGGCTCAATCCCAGGACCCTGAGATCATGACCTGAGCTGAAAGCAGAGGCTTAACCCACTGAGCCACCCAGGCGCCCTAAAAAATTCTTTTACAAAGGAATTTACTATTAATTTCATTAAATGAAAACTTACGGTATTTAATATTTAACATAAAATGAAATTAAATTACATCTTTATGTAAGATGCGCAGATACGGAGAGACTTATTTCTTTTCTTTTGCATTCAATTAACTATCGATGTATAATCCTTATTGATGCCAATCAACCAATAAATCTTCCAACAACTGTAGACAACAAAGAATTTCCAAGTCACTAACCAAAACAATCACTAACCAAGTAAAGCATTCAAGAGCTCAGAAGATTAAACTTTATTTATTGAACTTTATTAAATTTTTTTTCTTTTCAAATTTCTCTTTAAATTGTTAGTTAACACATAGTGTTATATTGGTTTCAGGAGTAGAATGTAATGATTCATCACTCACATATATCAAGTAGTGTTTAACATGACAAGTGTCCTCAACATCCATCATCCATTTAGCCCATTCCTCACCCACCTCCTTCCATCACCACTCAGTTTGCTCTCTATCATTAAGAGTCCCTTAAGGTTTGCTGGGGCACTTGGGTGGCGCAGGTCAGGATCACAGGGTCATGAGATGGAGCCATGTGTTGGGCTCTGCACTCTGCATGGAGTCTGCTTGAGATTCTCTCCCTCCCCCTTTGCCCCTCCCCCGACTGCACACGCATGTGTGCATGCGCACTCTCTCTGAAATAAATATATATTTTTAAAGAGTCTCTTATGGTTTGCTATCCTCTTTTTTTCCCCTTCCCATATGTTCATCTGTTTTGTTTCTTAAATTCCACATGAGTGAAATCATATGGTATTTGTCTTTCTCTGACTGAGTTATTTTGCTTAATGTAATACACTCAAACTCCATCCACATCATCGCAAATGATAGGATTTCATTCTTTCTGATGGAGGTAATATTCCTTTCCATATATATACCACATCTTCTTTATCCATTCATCAGTCGATGACATTTGGGCTCTTTCCCTATAAGGACCAATTCACTAACCAGTTTTAGGCCCCACTGCCTTATTTTCTAATTTTGAAAGATTTTATTTTTAGACAAATAGGTATGAAGGAAGGAATATCTGGCATATTTTATTGCTTTAAATACATTCTTAACAAATTGCTGGAATTACACATTGAGTTTAATTCAATTAATGGAAAATGTCTGCCACATACATACAGCTGTAATTTATTGAGCTCTTGTTATATATAAATACTGAACTAGGTATATTATTTATACTTTATCATTAATTCTAACAGCACACTATATTGAGTTAAATACCATCAAAGAAAAAAATTGCAAAAGATTTTGAAATGGTCCCAAAAGACTGGAGATATTTGTGGAAGCCTATGCCTTTTTTTAGAGCATAGACTTCCAGATTTCTGATTCTATGTGGCTTATACCTTTCATCATCTTCAAGCTATTTTATAAGTCTATACATTACTTACAGCAATAATTCTTGTGTATAATCAGTAAATAAAATCTGATCCTACAGAGAGAATTAAAACTTGCCACCCCAACAAAAAGTCAGTTTTGTTGGGGCTCCTGGTTGGCTCAGTTGGTTAAGTGACTGCCTTCAACTCAGGTCATGATCCTGGAGTCCAGGGATCAAGTCCTGCATCTGGCTCCCTGCTAGGCAAGGAGTCTGCTTCTCCCTCTGACCCTCCCCCTTCTCATGCTCTCTCTCTCTCTCTCATTCTCTTGCTCTCTCAAATAAATAAATAAAATCTTTTTTTAAAAAGTCAGTTTTGTAATACTAGTAGATTTATTTCATCGACCACACATGTCTCTGGACTTTTGAGTTTTGGTTGTTTTTTTAAAGATTTTATTTATTTATTTGAGAGAGAGGCAGTGAGAGAGAGCATGAGTGAGGAGAAGATCAGAGGGAGAAGCAGACTCCCTGTGGAGCTGGGAGCCTGATGCGGGACTCGATTCCGGGACTCTGGGATCATGACCTGAGCCGAAAGCAGTTGTCCAACCAACTGAGCCACCCAGGCGTCCCTTGAGTTTTCTTTTAAATTAAAGGTAACATCTTATCTGTTCACTCATTCATTATGAGTTAAATAAAATTGTTGACATATTCATTATCTATGAGATTCATAACTTTACTCTTTTGAAAATATTAGGCTATAAAATTATTATAATTATTCCCATTTTTCAAAAAAAGAAACTCAAATTTGAAGAAGTTAGCTGATTTTGCCCGAGTTTTTTCTTGCCCAGCTCTGCTTAATTCCACAGCACATCCTCTACACCCCTAATCACTATGCCTTGCTAAAATTTAGACTATTTGGCTTTTTACTTTGTTATCTCAAGTACCTCACCATCAAAAACACCAAAGAACATAGAAATACTCTAGAAAATCTTTTTAAAAAGCAGGCATCTTGCAGTACCACTATATAATTTATACGGCAGAGACCATCCTTACTGTCCAACAACTAAACAAATGAGACATTTTTTTCTACCCAAAGAGGTCTGACTTTATTTTTCAGTTAAAACAAATGAATACATTATCCATAAGACATTTATTTTTAAAGTTTCTGAATTCTAACTCTAAAACAGAATGAAAAGGAATGGAACCAAGGCAAGAGTTTCATCCCCTGGATGAAATTAGAAACTGTCACTTGTAGCATTTCTTACAGAAGTCTCTTTGTTTTCCTCTTAGGCAGGAGAAACACAACCTCCAATTGTATCCATGTTTAATGCCGTAGCATAGAACAATGCACGACATTGAAATTTATAAGGTTTAAACTGGTAAAAGAATTATTAATATAAGGTATAAAATAAAGTTTAAGAAAAAAAAGGAAAGAAAAAAGGAAGAAAGAAAGCATAAAGAGAAGGACTAAAGGGTTAAGGAAAAGAGAAAAGGAAGGAGAAGATATATGAATTTTGCTTTACATTAAAAACCTTTCTGGTGGTGATGAGTTCTCCATGAGAACATGCCCCTCACAAAGACCTTCTCCACCCAGTCCCAGAATAAGAGGAAGCACAAGAATAAGTGCACAAAGGCCCAAATCCTCCTTCATGGATATGAACTGTCCAGGATGCTACAAAATCACCACCGTCTTTAGCCATGCACAAATGGTAGTTTTGTGTGTTGGCTGCTCCACTATCCTCAGCCAGCCTCCAGGAGGAAAAGCAAGGCTTACAGAAGGATGCTCCTCTGATGGAAGAAGCACTAAAAGCACCTTGAATTGAGATGATATCCCAATAAACAGATGCTGAATGAAGTTAAAAAATAGTAATAATAAATATAAATTTAAAAAAATTAAAAATCTGACATAATGTAGAAAAATGTCACAAATCCACTAAAATACCACTTAGAAAAACAAAACACTGCTTTCCTCACCTTATTTAGCTACTAAAATCTCTCACAATCTAATCCAACAAGGAATAAGGATTACCAAAGAAAGGAGGTATTAATTCATATTTAAATTTTTTCCAGCTGCAAAAAGAACTATTTTGAATAGTCAACTTTATTTTGTAAGCCCCAATTACTTAAAATTATTCATTAATCTTATAAGTGGCACCAACAGGAACCTCCTTTTTAATGACGTAAGGTTTGACAAGCCTCTGTGTTGCATCACCATCTGCCACATCCTGCTCTGATATTTATAAATACTGCTGCGCTATTGACATTTCCACAACTGTTCCAGGTGTAAGACATTAGAATGGAGAATTCTCTTTGATCACTCCAATATCATTTCTACTTTTTAAATGTAAGGAGTCCGGACAGCTCCCAGATTCCTGGAGGTACATCTAATAAAAAGCCTTTTAATCTCTAGCTGGTTTTTTTTCGGGTAAAATAGGTCACAAAAAAAGAGATAATCAGAAAAATCTATAACCACACAGATTAACAATTTTTTTAAAAGAAAAGAAATATGAAAATCTTGATTTTCAGTTTTAATTTCTAGATAACTATGACTCAGTTGGAAATGCCACATGGTTCTTGAAATACCAGCTTTACAATTTTTGGTTCAACATGTTTCTATTCATCCAAATATAACTCTTGAAAGTTAAAAACAAAAAAAGATTTTAGGAACTCGATGTACATAGTTCGGGAAAGCTTTAAAACACAATTCTGGGAACTAGTTCCCAACATGATGTTTGCATCAAAGAAAAAAACAAAGCACTCCCCCTCTCCTCCAGGTGAAGTCCTGTATAATTATATAAATATAAACACTGGTACTTAGTTCTCTCAAAATTTAATTAAAAACAAAACAAAAACCTGGTTAAAATTTCATCAGTAGCTAAATATAAATATGGAAGATTATCTAACTAGGAAAAACATGAGAAATTGGAAAAACCAGAAAGCTGATGATCAGAGAACCAAGTTAGGAATTAAAAGACAGAAATAAAGATCTAAGAATTCAAGAAAAGACCAAGGTAAATGTTTAATGCTTATGTGAAGAAAAAATTCAGGTCCATTACTGATGGTTTTGTATATATGATTAAGGAAGAAAACCTGTAATTAGAGGCACAGGGTCATCTCTACAACCTAAAAACAAATGAGTTAAAAGGGTAAAGAACACAATACACAAATATAATAGTTTCTATAAAATGACCTGGAATACAGCAATGAAAGGAGTATTATTTTATCTCAAAGATCTCTGCTTTAAATCAGAGAAAAATACACTTTATTTACAAAAATGACAATTACTAAAGTAACAGAAAAATGGTTACTTTTTATTATTGAATAGAGAGTCATAAAAATCCACATAGCCTCAACATTTTGGAGGATGAAAGGGAGAAGAAATTTATTCTATTAAAAAGAAAACCAAAATAAGTCAATCAGAGAAAGACAATTATCATATGATCTCCCTGATATGAGGAAGTTGAGAGGAAAAAATGAAACAAGATGTGATCACGAGGGAGACAAACCATAAGAGACTCTTAATCTCACAAAACAAACTGAGGAGGGAGGGGGGTATGGAGAGGGTGGATGGGTTATGGACATTGGGGAGGGTATGTGCTATGGTGAGTGCTATGAAGTGTGCAAGCCTAACAATTCACAGACCTGTACCCCTGGGGCTAACAATACATTATATGTTAATAAAATATTAAAAGTTAGGGGCGCCTGGGTGGCTCAGTGGGTTAAAGCCTCTGCCTTCGGCTCAAGTCATGATCTCAGGGTCCTGGAATCGAGCCCCACGTTGGGCTCTCTGCTCCGTGGAGAGCCTGCTCTCCCCCCCGCCACACCCCGTCTCCACCTGCTTCTCTGCCTACTTGTGATTTCTATCAAATAAATTTTAAAAAAATATTTTAAAAAATTAAAAATTAGATTCTAAAAAAGAAAACCACAGGTCCAAAATGAAGTCACTTACGTCAAGAGCCCCACATTAGCAAACCAAGACTTAATACCTAATCTAACTACAATTTCAATACCCCCAAGAAGGTAACCTTTTAACCAGTCAACATGGAATTTCCTTGTCAGCACTAGGAAATGTAATGATAGATCTCTTTCATTGCCCTCAGAAGGACAACATTCTTTCCTAATAATTTCCTTTTTTCCGTTCCCTTTCTGCTTTTAAAAACTGTTCCTTTTTGGCAGCTCAAGAGAGCTCTCCTTTACTTTTAAGATGGGATGCTGCCTGATTCACAAATTATTTAATAAAGCCAGTTAGATCTTCAATTTCAGTTTTGTTCTTTAACAATGATAATGATGATCTACTTATAGTTCAGTTAACAAAGGATAAGACACTTACAAGATTTGATTAGATACCCAGAACAAACAATGACAAACTTTTAACAACTGCAGAACATTAGATAAATCAGTAAATCAATTTGCAAGAAGCATAAAAACAAGCAAATTTATATAACTTAAAACAACAGAGGAAAACCACATGTAGCTGGTCATCAGGCTTCTGAAAAATTCAATAATTCAGAAAAAAACATAAATGTTCAAGGATCAAAAAGGTATCTAAACATCAAGGAAAACTGCTGTCCCTAAGAAGCATGAAAGAAAGAGTTCGTTTACTCAGAGCTATATTTAAAATGATGGATACTTGATTTTCCCTGACAACCTCCAATTCTTCCCAAATTGAAGCTGACTGTAAGAAGTGCAGAGAATATGTGAAAACACTCAAAATCTCAAACATATAGACAAGTCAAAACTGAAGTCTTCTAAGGAAGAGGGGAAAACCTCTAGTAAGGAGATGAATCAGAAGTTCCAGTTAAAACACCTGAGTTCTAATTCTATCTTGCTTAGTGATTTATCATGGCATTTTTGTCTATCTTAATCAGAATCCTCATTAAAGGACAAGACAAGACCACATTGTCTTGTCTAATAAGCTGTTGCGAGGATCTAAAAAATAAGGATCGCAACGAAGCAATATAGGTAAGTTAAGTAGGCCAGGTTTAAGAAAACCAACAGCTCCAGTGTGGAAAAAGAAAACAATAGGCCATGGCCTTAATGTAGAGTAACCAAGATTTTAGAACACTGACCCAAGAATGACATACCAGACCAAATATATATAATGATATAATAAATAATTATGGAGCAAACTAGTAGACAGCTCGAAACTCATTCAACAGAAACATCAAAAAAAAAAAAAAATCACCAAGCAGACCAACATATGTATTATAGAAATCCAAAAATGTCTATAGAAAGAGAGAAACATAGGAAAAAAAATCTGAAAATACAATGGCCTAAAACTTCCCAAATTTGATGAAATACATGAATTTACACATTAAAGCCCAATGAACTCCAAGGAAGAAAATCAAAGAGATCCATACTAAAAACGTGAGCAAATTATCAAAGACAAAGAATCTTAAAAACAGAGTGAGAGAAGTGACTTTTCATGACTAAGGGGTCCTCAATAAGATTACAAGCTGATTTCTCATCAGTAACAATGGAGGACACAAAGCAGTGAGATGACATATAAACTGCTAAAAGAAAGGTCAGCCAACAGTTAGGTATCCAGCAAAACTACCCTTTATGAATAAAGAAGAAATTAAGGCATTCCCATATTTTAAAATAAGCTTAAGAAGTTTGTTAATAGTAGACTTGTCCTATAAGAAATGATAAAAGGAGTCCTTGAGACTGAAATGAAAGGACACTAGATGGTACCCTGAAGACATAACAAGAAATAAAGAACACTGGTAAAGGTAACTACATAGATAAATATAAAAGCCAGTACTACCACACTTGTGGTTTACAACTCATCTTTTATTCCTGTAGGAATTAAAAGGCAAATGAATGAAATAATAATTATAAATCCATATTAATGGGTACACAATGTATAAACAATTACTGATGATAACGATATAAAGGGGGAGGATGGAAAGACAAAGGAGAGAAGTGTTTGTATGCCACAGAAACTAAGTTGGTATTATTTAAACTAGATTGTTGTAAGTTTAGTATGTTAATTGCAAGCCCCAAAGTAACCACTAAGAAAATAACTAAAACACATACACAAGAGGAAATAAGAAGAAAATCAAAACGGTACACTACCAAAAATAAAAAACATAAAAATGAGTACTTGACATGCTCTGAATTGTGTCCTACCCAAATTCCTATGTTGAAGCCCTAAGCCCCAGAACTTAAGAATGCAACTATTATTTAAAGATAGAGTCTTTAAGTTAAAATGAGGCCCTTATGGTGGATCCTAAGCCAATTTTACCATTGTCATTATAAAAATAGATACAAACACAGAGAAAGATACCAGGGGTAAGCAGAGTGACAATTATGTGAAGAGAGAGCCAACAGGAGAGAGGATTCAGAAGAAATCAAAGCTGGGACATATGGGTGGTTCAGCTGGTTGAGCGGCTGGTTTCCACCCAGGTCATGATCTTGGGGTTGTGGGATTGGGCCCCCCCAAGTGGGGCTGGGGCTCCATGAAGACTGCTTGGGATTCTTCTCTCCCTCCCGCTCTGTCCCTTCCCCTGATCCTGTGCATGTCCAGTGCACACATGTGCTCACTCTTTCTCTCTCAAATAAATAAAATCATTTTTTAAAAGATTTTATGTATTTATTTGAGAGAGAGAGAGTGAGAGAGATAATGAGAGGGGAGAAGGTGAGAGGGAGAAGCAGACTCCCTGCAGAGCTGGGAGTCCGATGCGGGACTCGATCCCGGGAGTCCGTGATCATGACCTAAGCCAAAGGCAGTGGCTTAACCAACTGAGCCACCCAGGCACCCCTAAATAAAATCTTAAAAAAAAAAAAAAAGTAGAAGAAATCAAAGCTGCTAACACCTTAATCTTGGACTTCTAATATTCAGAACTCTGATTAAACAAATTTCTCTTGTGTAACCACTCAGTCTCTGGTATTGCTATGGCATCCTGAAAAAACCAATACAGACCTATTTGAAAGTATTTATTATTCTGTATTATTTACTTTTCTGTTATGTAAGTGCTACTTTTAAACAATAGGAGCAATTAACAGTGGAAATTAGCAATTTTTAAAAGTAGGGCTAATTAAATAATATGTATGAGAAAATATAATAATCATTATTTTCGTTTGTTAAAATAAATACGGCAACTTAAACTTTTTAAATTCTTTATATTGGAATTTAAATTTTATAGGCTATATTGTATATTCTTCATGTATACAAATGAAAGATTTTTTTAAAAGAAGATTAAAAACAGTTGGATTAAGAGTTTTATGTTTGTGTCTCCTTTCCAATAACATTTCTCTGAACTAAATAGAACCATTAGGACAGCCTTCTTTTTACTGTGGTAAAACTGAATATAGTTCTATATAAACTTCATTTTGACTGCTCTGCCTATATCAAGACCATATTCTTGGTGTCAGTCCTGTGATGATATCAAGCTAAATATCTCTCAATAAAAGCATTTAAGCATGGAATACCTAGGATTGTACTTACTAGCAATGGCAGGTAGTTAGATATGTTAAAATTAGTTTCAAACTCTACAAAATATCCACCTACTTTGAATCTAAATGCTTGTTGCGTATTCCAACTGTTTATCAATCATGTCCTTTGGATTGATGGATTAAATTATATACGCTTTCCATGTGTAAAATGAACATCATTTCAGAAGCACACTGGTAATTTCAATTTATACTGTCAAAGTTGCAATCCAAATGAGTTACAGTTTTAGTAAAGAAATTGAGAAGGTCTTACTTAATTTGGCTGACCTTTCGTGGTGACTTTTCTTCCCCCACCTTGAGTTATGAAGCAGTCAAATCACACAAAAATGAGACATTTGTTTGTTGTGCAAGTTTTTTCTAGTCTCCGTATGGCTTCTTCAAATACCATCAAACACTTTTGGAGAAATGGCATATAAATTTCTGTTTCAGTAAAATCTTTTTCTCCATTCTCATCCTCAGTGTATTGCCAAATTAGACAAGGACATTCTTCTTGTCTCACACTTTAAAAATATTTTACTGCAGGATATCTTTTCTAAGTCCAACAACAATTATAGCCATTTTTAAGGCACATGTCCAAGGCGGCTACCTCCTTCCATTTCTTTATGTTCAAAAATCACATTAAGTGCACCTGTACATATTGAGAAAACTGAAGTGTCCCAAAACCTTCACTATGAAAGCATCAATATCACAGGTAAGCAAATCATACCACTTTCTGGAAGTGGTATATATACAAGGGGTGCAGAATACTTTTCAGATAAGATTTTTACATTTTCATTAAAGAGAAGTTTACAATGAATGAAATTTTACAAAATTTAAATTTACACTATCAAACATGCAGGTGAGGAAAATCTAGAATTGTATTTGGACATCTCAACAATATTGTTTTATATTGCCTGTGGTTGCATTAAAATCTCCAAGAATTTATCAAATCAAAGTATCAAAGACCTAATGAGAACATTTTCTTGTTGACATGATTTGCAATATCAACTGATATATGAAAGTATGGTTGTTGGTCAGATCAGACAGAATGAGCTCTACACTGATTCTAAAGTGTTAACGTTTACTCTCTGTATGACTTTTAGTTCATCTTTCATAGAAGTCTGATTTTGCAAATAATGCTCCCTTTCAATGTTTCTGCACATTTTTCCATGGCTACCATGTAAGGTATTATTTAACCATGGAACAGGGAGAAATCCACTTAAACCTAGTATTGTGTGAGAAAATTACCTTGAAACAGTAGTAGCCTCCAAATACGTAAACATGCCAGCCATCCCAAAAGGAAAAGAACGAAAAGGGCCTACCAACCAAATGCAGAGGTTGATACTACACATTTATCCATTAAACAAACAAACAAACAAAAAACAGCAAGAAGCAAGGGGAAAAGCTAAGAATCATAGTGTAATGAGTCAGGAGGCAACCAAGTTATAGGGATTTCACTAGCTGAATGTTCAAATGCCCTGTCTACTTACCTCATCAGGCTCCTCGGATGATGATGGCGTACTTATGAGAAGACAGTCACAGTTTAAGCAAGGCGCCACAAACAGTAGTGCTTAGGATCGCACATACACACTCTACTTGTTTTCTGAGAGAAACTCAAGAACAAAGAGGCTAAAGCTTGATAATTGGTCTGCTGAACAGTCAAGGTTTTATTTGCCTTTCCTGGGTAGTGTGTATGGGGCCAGAATGAGAACATACTAAGTTTCACTAACAAGGTGTCTATTTGGGGTGATACAGTGGTACATGCTCTTGATACAGTTTTCCAACCCTTTCTATAAGTGATATTCTTATCTGTTACAATTCAGTTTTCTTTAGTCTAACCTTAGCAGTCTTGCAGGTTACAAACTTACTTGCTATTTATATACAGCACATCAGATTTGCCTATTTCCCAAGATACTTGAATATTTATTGTCTATACTTTATTTTTTTTTTAATTTTATTTTTTTTGTCTATACTTTAAAACAAGTCCTATGTCTGGCTCAGTCTTATAACCTATCAGTTCACAATATATGAATTCCATCCCCCTGTTTTTTTTCTTGTCTTTACAGAAGACTGAGTATTTTTAAAATATTTATTACATAAAACACACATAGATACAGAAAATACATATTTCACATGGTATATATGATTAAGAACTATGTAGAATTATAAAGTGATCTATGAAAACTTAGATGATCACTGAATTTTTACCCTTTGAATAGATCTTATCCTATTTCAGAGCTATAGTTCACAGCATTTGGCAGACATTCAGTTAGTGTAGCTCTACTGAGTTGTTAGCTGCTACCTAATACTTGCTTCTTTAAAAATATAGAGTGATTGAAACAATGGAAACCTATAATCCAGTTGTTTGCTGGAGTGAAGGAGAACTCAAATGGCTAAGAAAAGTCCCAAACCAACCAAACACTAACACAAAACAAAACCCAATACTTTCCCTGGTAGGCTATATCCCTTTCAACTCCTTTCTGTTGTATTCGCCTACACTTTTTAGACGGCTCTAAGCTCAAACTCAATGTCCTCATTGAACAAGACTATATCAGAATTAGATACAACTAAGATTCTATCAGTGTCGTTCACTCTAAGGCTCTATTTTTTTCAAATTTTTCTCAAAATTTAGACTAGAGAGCTTAAGTTACCAGTTACTACCTAGCACAATGACAAGCACATAGCAGACACTCAATAAGTATGCCTTTTAATCTACAAATGAATCATTTTTTCCTATTATTGTTTGCCAAGGAAAATCTGAGAAATCATCTTTCTAAAGGAAAGTACTTCTAATGTACTATTTTCGAAAACTGTGTGGCTATCCTAGACATAAATTATAATTTGGCAATTATGTAGTTGGATCATCAGTCAGATGGAAAGGAAATGCAGTCTCAAAATATTAGGGGAAATGAAAAGCAAAACAAGATGTTCAATTGAGAGCTAGATTGGAATTACTATTTTTAAGTGGATGAGAGCCACAATTCTGGTTGTCCAGTCCATAAATGGGTAAATTTAAGTTTTGTTAAGATGAAAAACATTCAGAAAAATGGCAAAAAAAAAAAAAAAAAAAGGCCTTCAACCCTAGTGGTTTCCAAGCTTCCTTTTTAAAAGTAGTACAATTTGGGGGCACCTGGGTGGCTTAGTGGATTAAAAGCCTATGCCTTCAGCTCAGGTTGTGGTCCCGGGGTCCTGGGATCAAGCCCCACGTCAGGCTCTCTGCTCAGCAGGGAGCCTGCCTCCCCCCCAACCACCTCTGCCTGCCTCTCTGCCTACTTGTGATCTCTGTCTGTCAAATGAATAAACTCTTTAAAAAATAAAAAATAAATAAAAGTAGTACAATTTTTATAAACATTATCACATTAATCCTTACAACTTCCAAGATAAGCTTTAACTACCACATTTACAGATGAAAGGCCAAGGAAAGATGAGTAGATTGTTCATAGCTTCAAGGGCAGTAAAGTGACAAAGCTTGAACACAAACCCAGTTCTAATGCACTCGCAGGGTCCCAAGAATAAGCCCATGCTCTTAAGCTGTTCTGTTGCCTCACTGATTGCTGAATGAGCAAATGAAATCTTTAACTTGAATCATGCTGGTATCATTGCCTACCAAAGAATTTCTAGGATCTATTTTTAAATTTATTTTTTAATTGTAGAAAAACAGACATACATAAAATTTACCCTTTTAATCAGTTTTAAGTGTATAGTGCAGTGGCATTAAGTACATTCACATTGTTGAAAAATCATCACCACTATCCATCTCTAGAACAGCTTTTCATCTTGTAAAACTGAAACTCTAATCATTAAGCAGTAACTCTCCCTTCTTGTTAACGCTTGGCAATCACCATTCCACTTTCCATCTCTATGAATCTGACAACCTGAGGTATCTTATATAAGAAGAATCATCAGTACTCAGCCTTTTGTGACTAGGTTATTTCACTAAGCACAATGCCCTCAAGATTCATCTATGTTGTACTATGTGTCACAATTTCCTTCCTTTTATAGCTCTGTGTTTTCTTTTAAGCTAGTGTGAATAATGCTGCTATGAAGACGGGTATACAAATATCTCTTCAAGACCCTTCTTCTAATTCTTCTGGGTATGTAATCTATCTTAGTCTGCTCAGGCTACCATAATGAGTTACCTAGACTGGATGGCATAAACAATAGAAATCTATTTCTCACTGTTTTGAAGGCTTGGAAATCCAAGATCCCGGTATAGTCAATTTGGTTCCTGGAGATGACTCTCCTCCTGGCTTGTAATTTTTGTTAATTAGATGGGCAGTGATTGCTAAAAACCCAATTAAAAACCGACAAAACAATTCTATAGCAATAAAATACAGTCTAGAGTCATTTTGAATTCATTTCTTTATAACTTTTAAAATAATTAACCAACCTGTGCCACTTTCATTGAATTCTGGGTAGAGCCACCAGCATGATATTCGACCTTGAATTTTTTTATAAGTTCATCAAACCTACAAAGAAATCACAGTAGAAAAAAGATAGCATCTGTCAGTTGTCACAATGAACTTTTCTGATTAGAAGTACATTAAATCACAATTACTAAAATACTTTGAATTACATAATTATGTTGTAAGAATTGAAATATGGATGAAAAACTTTGCTGAATTTCAATACTTATGAAATTTCTTGCACAAATCTATAATTATAAAAATTTAAAATATATAAGCTGTCCATAATTAACCATTAAGCTAAAAAAGGTAAAAATAAAAATTCACAATTATAAGTAATGCATATTTTCCCATGTTAAGTGTTCTCTAAATTCCTTACAAATATATATTGTAATAACTTTAAAGTTCTAGATATCATAAAGACAATCAGCTTATAATTTAAAGAACTGGTAAACTACATTGGGTTGTTTGATTCTAAGCAAGTTGCTTGGTGATGTGATTTCTGTATCTGCCAAACAAAAGCACAGAGAGAAATGATTTAAAGCTTTGATACTTCATTATTTTGGCATCTGACAAAAGCTACAGAATTTCTTTCCAGAATAATATGTACGTTCACTACACATGAAACTTTCCATTTAACACGATCCATGTACATCCCTCCTACTACAATATCCAGCCAAAGGACTATGGACAATGATTTGAATAAATCTCTAATTAGAGGGCACTTATTAATCTGGATCTCAAATCAATACTCCCTACATGTCTCTAACATGTTAGAGTCTGCGGGAGAAATCCAAGGGGCATAAATATGTAATTTAATTTCAAAAGGCTAACAAGCTTTGGAGGGACAAAAAGATGAATACATATGAGAAAATTAGAAAACATCAAATTATTGAATAACAATATATGCAATGTAGGTAGCAAGTGCTACAGGAGGTTGGTTGAAAAAGAGAGAGATTGGGATATGAGTAGAATATTCAAGGAAACTTTCAGTCTTGAAAAGTATTTTTAAGCCTTTAAAAACTTTAAATATAGAAGTAGATCCTTTCACTGAAATGAAACATTTTGCAGAACCTCAAAATAAAAAAAGACAAATATAGAGATAGCTATATTAGGAATAAGAAAAATGGAGTTATACCCACTCCATACCTCCAACTGCCTTGGAATTCTATCTATAAAACCCTGAGATGCCTATAAACACAATTAGCAAACCTGCCCAGAACTCTGACAGCAGGATTTGTGTACCACTGACAATACTAACGTAATAATAACAGTAGAGAAGGCAAAGTATATAGGCACAGATGCAGAGGTGGGTAGTTGCAGTAGGTCAAGGGAAGTTCTCTTTTCCTTTGTATGAACGAGGTATCACTTAAAGAGAGATACTAGAGATTAGAGGAGAAAGGGAGAGTGACTGGATAAAGTAATCATACAGTGATCAATTGCTATCCCTCCACTTTCAAAAACCAATTCCTCCAAAGGTTTTGGATCATATTTGTAATGAGTTGAATTACAAATGGGTGATGTCCAAAAAGACATGTCCCCCAGAACCAGTGAATGTAACCTTATTTGGAAAAAAGAGTCTTTGCAGATACAAGATAAGGTTCTTGATAAGAGCATGTCTCCTGTATTACCCAGGCAGGCTCTAAATCCAGTAACAAGTCTTCTTATAATAGAAGAGGAGACACATAGGAGAAGATCATGTGAAGACGGAGTCAAAGAGTATGTGATAAGCCGTAAGCCAAAAGCCAAGGAATGCCAAAACTTAGAAGAGGCAAGAAGGATTCTCCCCTAGACTCTTCAGAAGGAACACAGCCATGCCAACCCCCTTAATTCAGATGCCTACCCTCCAGAACTGTGACAGAATGGATTTTGTTACAAGCTCCCTAGTTTATGGAAGTTACAGCAATACCATCCTTTCTCACTTTCTCAAGAATTTCTTTCCTTAAGTTATAGCCTTCTTTAATCTATCATCAATTTCTCCCTTCAAACAACTACTAATGAAATAGCTATAATATTTTGGGGGGAATGAGATGGGCCTAAATTTGTTATAGTTACTAAAATCATAATAAACCAACTACAGTATATTACTAAGAACTTAGGAAAGTTTAATGGAAAATATAAAATGAAATGTCTATCTTGTAAGGCATACAACATACTGCTCAACAGCAATCTGACTACACATCAGAATGCAGGTTGTACTACTTCTGTGTGTTCTTGGCCACATCTATGAATCCTCTGTGTTTCACTTTCCAAAGAGCAAAGTAAACAGGAGCTAAATAGTACCCACCTCATAAACTTGTGGTAAGCATTAAAAAAATTATGATTTGAATAAAATGTTTAAAACAATAACTTTAGGCATGCAATATGTATTCTATAAATGTTAGCTCTGGAATCTAACCCTAAAACCTCAAAGGGTTCTGAGTACCCATAAGTTTTAGGAAAACTGAGCGATAGTTAAATAGTCTTCTTTCTTTCAAATATATCAAGGCCTTTAATATCCTGATATGCACATTAACATTCAAGACGGATACAGTACACACTTCCCAAGCTTATTTGGTCATGTAATCCTTTTTCTCTAGATCATCTAACAGAATTAATGTTTTTTAAACCAAAATAATCTAGAACCTTATTGGTCTAATAAGGTAGCTACTGCCCTCCTCTAGCTATAGACATTCAAATTAAAGCTAATAAAGTATAATAAAACTTAAAATTCAGTTCATCAGTCACACCAGCCACGTTTCAAGTGCTCAACAGCCACTTGTAAATAGTGGTTATTATACCAGATATGCAAATAAAGAAAATCCCACTCTTACACAAAAGTACTATTGGATGGCGCAGGGAGTGTTCAATAACAATAAAGTAAAACAGAATAGAAGTTTTTACTAAAAATAACAGAGTAAACATGATCAATTTTAGAGATGAAATGGACCTAAAAGAATGCCTTCCTTTAAGAAGTGGGAAAAGTTGGGGGCTCCTGGCTGGCTCAGTCAGTTGAGCTTGTGACTCTTAATCTCGGGGTCATGGGTTCAAGTCCCACGTTGGGTGTAGAGATTACTTAAAAAAAAAAAAAAAAAGAAAGAAAGAAAAGAAACACAGAAATGGGAAAAGTTAGGTATAAAGTTTGAGTGGATTGCCAAACAGAGGTCACATATGGCACAATAGTGAATCAAAAGCAGAACCCTAGTATCAAAATTACTTGTTAATTACAAACACACAAAAATCAGTGTATAATTCTCCTCATTCCAGCCAATGAAGAGAGTTTTTTGTAGAAACCAAATTTGTGTTTATTAACATTACTTTTGGAATCAGTTCAAGAGGTACAAAAATATCAGGACCTCACATGTCAAGATGGTTGATGAAGCATATGTTTGCTTCTTCTTCCAAGTCTTACTGGATGTCAAAAAACATGTTTTATATATATTTATACATATATATATACATGAACGAATATATAACAGCACCATTAAGTAAGTGGAGGCCACACACAGACCATAAATTTGAGAAATAATAAATCTAGCTTAACAGAAAGAAAATATAATAGCATTGATAAAGCAGTGATAGGAGACATAAAAATGAGAGTAATTCCTTTAAATACTACTTGGAATATGGTCCAACCGCTTCTACCTTATCCACAAGAGTAAAATGTTTTTATATGTTCCAATCTGTTGTTGTAAAGTCTTTCATATCCTGATAATTATGTAACTTTTTAGCCTACATGACAATTATTTTTTTTCTTTAAAAATTTTTTTGTAACAACTTTATTGAGATACAATTCACATACCATACAATTCACTCATTTAAAGTCTACAATCCAATCATTTTAAATATAGTCATAATTGTGCAACCATCACCACTATCAATCTTAGAATATATTCATTAACTTATAAAGAAACCCCCATACTTTTAGTTATCAAAACCAAGTATCTCCATCCTTAAGTAACTTACTATCTCTGTGTTTTTGTCTATTCTGGACATTTCATATAAATGGAATCAAATAATATGTGTATAATTTTGTTGACTAGATTCTTTCACTTAGAATAACGTCATCTGTGTTCATACATGCTAGAGTATCTATCAGCACTTTATTTCTTTTTTATGGCTGAATAACGCTGTGTTATATGGATATAGCACATTTTTTACATTCACCCATCTCTGGACACATAGGTTTTTTCGTCTTTTGGCTATTATGAATAATACTGTGAGGAACACTCACAAAGTTTTGTGTGGACATACTATTTTCATTT
Organism: Lutra lutra; assembly: GCF_902655055.1. Classification (NCBI taxonomy): domain Eukaryota; kingdom Metazoa; phylum Chordata; class Mammalia; order Carnivora; family Mustelidae; genus Lutra; species Lutra lutra. The sequence goes on along the minus strand of NC_062291.1, from coordinate 36,052,425 downwards.
CTCCTGAGCATCTACCTAGGAGTGGAATTGTTGGGTCAGTTTAACTTCAAACTGTTAACGCTAACTGTTTAACTTTCTGAAGAACTGCTGCACTATAGTCCACTACCTGCCTAATTTTTTCTCAGAGACAATATAGAAAACCTGTCTGCCCAACTATATGAAAAAGAAGTTACCAGAAAATAAGTTTCTATAAATTAGCTTAACCACTGATGAAATTTTTACAAACAATCAATAGTTGAAAGGATGACCTGAACAATAAAAATGGATGTGGATTAAAAATAAGATGAAAGTAAAAGAGCTGAAAACACCCAGGAAAAAACCCCCAAATCAGCAGGAAATATAAGAGATGAAAAGTATGAAAGAAAAATTAAGAGGCACAGAGAACGGATCAGGTGGCCCAAGGTCCATTTAAGAAGAATGATGGGAGGGCACCTGGGTGGCTCAGTGGGTTAAAGCCTCTGCCTTCGGCTCAGGTCATGATCCCAGGGTCCTGGGATCAAGCCCTGCATCGGGCTCTCTGCTCCTCGGAAAGCCTGTTTCCTCCTCTCTCTCTGCCTGCCTCTCTGCCTACTTGTGATCTCTGTCTGTCAAATAAATAAATAAAATCTTTAAAAAAAGAAGAAGAAGAAGAAGGAGGAGGAGGAGGAGGAGGATAATGATGGGGAGACTAGCGATAAGAAATACTAGAAAAAAAGTTTTCAAAAGAGAACAAATACATAATCTTCGGATTTGTCCAAATATGAAACAATTCTATTAGGAAGGGGACTAGGATCTATACTTGGCCAATACCTTGTTCAATTTCAGAACTCTTCATATTAAAAGAAAACCTTAAGAACTTCTAGAGTGAAAAATGACAGATAATCTGAAAAGGAATAAGAAACAGAATACACCAAACTTCTTAAAGAAGACAAGATGCCAAAAAAAAAAAAAAAAAAGTATATTCTACATTAGAAGAAAAAAAGATTTTCCAAATAGAATTCAATATCCACTCATGGTATTAACTTATAAGGGAAAAATAAACTTCACATGTAAGTGTTGTTTTGCCTTGCTTTTATAAAAGAAAAATTACTAAATTGGAGGTGTAACACTCAGAAAGGAGCATAAGAAAGAAGACAGCGTAGATCATGGGGAAGAAAAAAAAAGGAACGAAAAAGTGAGAATGAGTGTATGACTTTGGAAAAGTAGAGGAATCCAAAAAGAAATTTGAAGAGAGTCCATTACATCTTGTTACATGTAAAATTCTCCCTTAAGTAGCAAAAATTTTAATAACAAAGGAATATAGATTCTATCCTATGAATCCTTCCAATCAAGCTCCTTGGTTCTACAGAGAATAATAGTTGCCTCATTATTTGGTAATGAGGTTTTGTTTGGTTTTCAATTTTAGAATCTATGCTGAGATACAACATGTAACATTTAATTACAGTGCAAACATTTGTAACATTTAATAACATTTATGAAACGTAAAAATATTATATATAACACTGACATTTTGAAGATGAGAAAGCAGAGAAATGAAAAAGTTTACTAATTTTCTTTCCTTCAGTTAAAGAGTCCCTAAATATCTCAAATATTAATAATCAACTTTTCAAAAGAGGTTTTAAGTATTTGTTTAAAGTCATTAAATCAATCATTAGAAAAATCAAAATATGTAAAAAGCATAAAGAAGGCAATGAGGAAGGAAAAAGAAAAAAGTCTAAGTGCACTATATTCTTCATCTTCCAGCAGAGAATCAATAGACGTAAATTTGTTAAAGAATGGGACATAACCACATTAAGTAAATTTATAATGATAAACTAAAAACATTAACAGTTAATATTTGTAGCTCCATGGAGTGGAGAAGGAGGGAAGTTACATTGTTGGGCTTTCTTTAGTTTTGTTTTTTATAAATTTCTTAAGGCTATCTAAAATAAATATGCAATTTTTAAAAGTTATAAAGTGAACAGTTGTGTAACCTCCAGAACCATTATCACTATACATACATATATACATACATAGACAAACAGATAACGATATATGTATGCTTGACCATCTCTGGGCTCTTAATTCTGACTCATTGATATGTATGTCTACCCTGCACAAACTGCATTTTGTCTTAATTAGTATTGTCTTATAAGTCTTAATGAAAAACAAATACCTTCACTTTGTTGTTCTTCATGAGTGCTTTGAAAATTCTTTAAAAAAAAAAAAAAGATTTTATTTGTTTATTTGACAGAGATCACAAGTAGGCAGAGAGGCAGGCAGAGAGATGGAGAGAGAGGAGGAGGAAGCAGGCTCCCTGCTGAGCAGGGAGCCCGATGCGGGGCTCCATTCGAGGACCCTGGGATCATGACCTGAGCCAAAGGCAGAGGCTTTAACCCACTGAGCCACCCAGGTGCCCCTGAATATTCTTGGTCCTTTGTACCTCTATATAAATATATCAATTTCCAAAAAACAGTTTGCAGAGATTTTGACTAGGAGTGCATTAAAAATAGATAGATAGATAGATAGATAGATAGATAGATAGATAGATAGATAGATATGGGAAAGTGATAACCTTTCCAATATTAAACTGTCTAATCCTTGTCTAATCACACTGTACATCACAATACATTTATCTAGGTCTCTTATATTTCTCAATTAGTTTCATAATTTTTGCCAAAAATCTTGCATATCTTTTATTAGAGTCACTATTTCATACTTCCTTTGTTTTAGTACTACTGTGATATTTGTTTAAACTTAATTTTTATTTGTTGATGGTATTTAGAAATATAATTATTTTTTTCTAAAGACTTATTTATTCATTTTAAAGAGAGAGAGAGCAAGAGTGGGGGAGGGGGGCAGAGAGGGAGAGAAACCCAAACAGACTCTGCACTGAGCATGGAGCCTGACGTAGGGCTTGACCTCACGACCCTGAGATCAGACATGTGCCAAAACCAAGAGTGGGACACTTAACGAACTAAGCCAACCAGCAGCCCCAGAAATATAATTCTTTATATAGTAATTTTTATCTATCCAGTGGCTAATATCTCTATTTAATTCCAATAATTTATGTTTTTGCCATATATACATAATAATTTGTGAACAATAACTTTTTTTTTTCTCTCCTTTCTTCCCTCCCCCTCTCTTTTTCTTGCCTTAGTTCAGATTCAGGACCTCCAGCATAACACACATAAATAATAGTGGGTAGTAATAGTTGTAAGGGGGCAAACCTAGTCTTATTTCAAATTTTGACCTAATAAATTCTAACGAATCCTGATGAAAGGCAGGTAAATCCATTTCCCAAAGCTAGAAGTCTTAGAGAGAAGTGTTTAATTTTTCACTTTATTTTTACTGTATGTATGAACTGCTTCTACTAAAGAGTTAATTTTTTATATGTTAGACCTGTATCTACTGATATTTCCATATATTTCAATTTAGAAATATTAAGTTATCAAAACACACAATATAATCCAATGATGAAAATAAACCTGTGTATATTACAAACAAAATCCCCCCCCAACACACTAATCTGGAAAAGTACAACCAAGGTGTTAACGGTGGTTAGCTCCAAAGTAGGAACCAGTATAGATATTATAGACATTTATTTTGAGTGTGTAATAAGCATATAAACTGCTTTGCAACAAAATTATTTTTTTAATCTACTTCATTTTATAATGGAAGAACATAACAATTTTCCATACAATTATCTAAAAAGAACTACGTATAGAACAAAGCTGAATAAAAAACACAGCAGAGAAGTGAGTGATTCTGAATGAAAGAAGCAGGGAAAATTTAACATTTGAACTGAATTTGACAGATAAGGGAGAAAAAATATTCAGAACTGAGGGTAAAACAAAAACATGACATATGCTGAGGAACAATTTAAACACAGAATAAAACATAGGCCAAAATCAAAGCAGTAAAAACTGGCAATGAAAACGCAACTGTCTCTGCCAGGCTAATAAAATTAGACATTATTCACTAGGCAAGCAGAAATTACTAAAATCTGACTGCTAATAGTGTGAAAGGCAGACTTGTTTTTAAAAATGGTGACAGCACTGTTTGGAGGACAATGTAGAATAAGAGAGGCAGACTGTCACCTTTCAAATAGTTCATACCAAAGATGAGCTGTTGAGCTAAGGCACTAGAGAGAAATTAAACTGACGAAGCATTTCTGAGGTTGAAGACATAACATGTGATAAACAGTTGGAAGTGGAAGATGTGGTAGAGCGATGGCAATTCTGAGATTTCTAGATTGGATGACCACGTGGATGATGCTGAGAAAGGAAATACAAGAGAGAAGAAAATTGTACTGAGCAAAGAGAATTCCTACATAGCGATAAACCAAGAAACATTTCTATTTAGGGAAATGATTCCAATGAGGCAAGATTTGTTGCCTTTTATCTCTTGCAGGGAAAGGATACGTAAGTTACATCTTGGTTTTCTCCATATACTTTTCTAGCCGATACAAAATTTTCTGTTTGTCTGTGAATGGTCTACCTTGTCTGGGTCAAAATTGTCAAGGTGGCCAATGGAAAATGCTGGGGAAAGATGAAGGACAGGGTATCTCTAATGAATAAAATAAAAAATTCAGGCTGAAACATTAATGAGCCTCAAAACTCAGAGTATAACTTGATAGGTAAATAATCTAATCAACTGTGTAAAAATCTTAAAAGTTGTTTAGGGATGAAATTGTTTAATAGCTTTACATGTTACGGAAACTTCAACATATTTCCATTATGTGGTGTGTGTGTGTGTGTGTATTTTTTTTTTTTTAAAGAGAGGGAGAGGGAGAGAGAGAATTTTAAGCAGGATCCATGTCCAGTGCAGAGTCCAACATAGAGCTCAGTCTCACCACCTGATATCATGCCTTGAGCTGAAACCAAGAGTCAGACTCTTTTTTTTTTTTTAAGACTTTATTTATTTATTTGACATAAAGAGAGATCGCAAGTAGGCAGAGAGGCGGGGGGGGGGGCGGAGAAGCAGGTTCCCTTCTGAGCAGAGAGCCCAATGCCAGGCTCGATCCCAGGACCCTGAGACCATGATCTGAGCTCAAGGCAGACGCTTAACCCACTGAGCCACCCAGGCGCTCTAAGAGTCAGACTTAAGAGTCTGTGTTAACTGACTGGGCCACCCAGGTGCCACTCCATTATGTAATTTCTTTTCTGCAGGGAATAAAGTGTGGCAATTTTAGTACCTGATAAATTCATTCTTTCTCCTTTTGGTTAAATTTCTTTGACTGAATGGAATGGGCATATCAAACACTTCAATCAAATGACTGACAGGAATGAAAGAACAGTAGCTGATCCATTTTCCTACTAGCACTCTATTTGTGAAACCCAAATTAATAAAAATAAACAGCTTTCATAATGTTTAAAAACTTCCTAGAGGAAAAACCGTATTCAGTACTTATCAAACTTCTAGATGACAGATTCCAGATAATGGAAAGAAAAAAGAATAAAAACAAACTTGATAATATAAAAAAATTTAACTTGATATATTTTCTGTATGAAAGCAAAACTGAACTAATAAAAAATTTTAAATATAAAGATGTTTAGCAATATGGAAAATGGTTATATTTACTTATATATTTTTAAAAAACATTTTAAATATTATTTTACATATTTTAGTTTTAATTTATTAGTTCAATTTTTAAATGTTCAATTAGTTCAATTTTTAAATGTTGCAATCAGACAACAAAAGAAATAAAAGGCATTCAAAATGGCAAAGAAGAAGTCAGACTCTCACTCTTCGCAGATGACATGATAGTTTATGTGGAAAACCTGAAAGACTCCACCCACAAATTACTGGAACTCATACAATTCAGCAATGGGGCAGGATACAAAATCAATGCATAGAAATCAGTTGCTTTTCTATACACTAATAATGTAACTGTAGATAGAGAAATTAAGGAATCAATTCCATCCACAATAGCAACAAAAACTGTAAGACACCTAGGAATAAAACTAACCAAAGAGATAAAGGATCTATACTCTAGAAACTACAGAACACTTATGAAAGAAATTGAGAAAGACACTAAAAGATGGAAAAACATTCCATGCTCATGGACTGGAAAAATAAACATTGTTAAAATGTCTATCTTGCCCCAAGCGATTTACACTTTCAATGCCATTTTTCAATCCTAAAATTTGTATGGAACCAGAAAAAATCCCAAATCGCCAAGGGAATGATGAAAATGAAAAACAAAGCTGTGGGTATCACGTTACCTAACTTCAAGTTACATTACAAAGCTGTGATCACCAAGACAGCATGGTATTGGCATAAAAACAGACACATAGACCAATGGAACAGAACAGAGACTTCAGAAATGGAACCCCAACTCTATGGTCAACTAATGCTTGAGAAATCAGAAAAAATATTCAATATAAAAAACACAGTCTCTTCAATAAGTAGTGCTGGGAAATTAGACAGCTACATATAGAAGAATGAAACTGGACTATTCCCTTACATCATACATAAAGATAAACTCAAAATGGATGGAAAAACCTTAATGTAAGACAGGAATCCCATCAAAATCCTAAAGGAGAACATAGGCAGTAACCTCTTCGACATCGGCCACAGTAACTTCTTTCAAGACCAGTCTCCAAAGGCAAGGGAAACAAGAGCAAGAATGAACTTTTGGGACTTCATCAAGATAAAAGCCTTCTGCACAGCAAAGGAAATAGTCAACAAAACTAAGAAGCAACCCACAAAATGGGGGAAGATATTTGCAAATGACATTACAGATAAAAGGCTGATATCCAAGATCTATAAAGAACTTCTCAAACTCAACACTCAAAAAAAACAAATAACCCAGTCAAAAAACGGGCAGAAGACATGAACAGACACTTCTCCAAAGAAGACATACAAATGGCTAATAGAAACATGAAAAAATGCTCAACATCATTAGCCATCAGGGAAATACAAATCAAAACCACAATAAGATACCACCTTAAACCAATTAGAATGGCAAAAATCAACAAAACAGGAAACAACAAATGTTGGCAAGGATGTGGAGAAAGGGGAGCCCTCCTATATTGTTGGTGGGAATGCAAGCTTGTGCAGCCACTCTGGAAAACAGTATGGATTCCTCAAGATGTTAAAAATAGAGCTATCCTACGACCCAGCAATTGCACTACTAGATATTTACCCCAAAGATACAGATGTAGGGGCGCCTGGGTGGCTTAGTGGGTTAAGCCTCTGCCTTTGGCTCAGGTCATGATCTCAGGGTCCTGGGATCAAGCCCCGCATGGGGCTCTCTGCTCGGCGGGGAGCCTGCTTCCCCCTCTCTCTCTGCTTGCCCCCCTCTCTCTGCCTGCCCCTCTGCCTACTTGTGATCTCCCTCTCTCTCTGTCAAATAAATTTTAAAAAAAAGATACAGATGTAGTAAAAAGAAGAGGCACATGCACCCCAATGTTCATAGCAGCAAAGTCCACAACAGCCAAAATGTGGAAGGAGCCGAGATGCCTTTTAACAGATGAATGGATAAAGAAGATGTGGAATATATACACAATGGAATATTACTCAGCCAACAGAAATGATGTATACCCACCATTTGTACTGACATGGATGGAACTGGAGATTATGTTAAGTGAAGTAAGTCAAACAGAGAAAGACAATTATCATACGGTTTCAACTCATATGTGTAACATAAACAATAGCACAGAGGACCATAGGGAAAGGAAGGGAAATCTGAAGGGGGAGAAATTAGAGAGGGAGACAAACCATAAGACTATGGACCCCGGAAAATAAACTGAGGGTTTCAGAGAGGAGGGAGTAACAGGGTGAAGGGTATTAAGGAGGGCACATGTTATGATATGCACTGGGTGTTACACATAATTAATGAATCATTGAATACTACATCAAAAACTAATGATGTACCATACTGTGGCTAACTGAACGTAATAATAATTTAAAAAACAATAGTAAGGGATTGTATAAATACATTTGGTAGTTTCCTGTGATCAAGTACTACATGGCCATTACTTGATGTAAAAAAATTAGTATGGAAAACTTTTACAATATACATCTGGAATATTTACACCCAAGGATTAATAGGAATTAACCCTTAGGAAATATAAAATTTTGTTCTTTATGTTTTTCTGTTTGCATCCTATAATAAAGGCATATTACTTTTAAAACAAGAAAAATTTAAATATTATTTTATGTATTTTAGTATTAATTTAATAAATTAGTTCAATTTTTAAATGTTATTTTAATATTCTCATACAGAAGAGAAATTAAAATGTTAGGCTCAGACAAGTGGACAAATTAACAAAAAACAAAAGAGAAGTGATAAATGTTCAAAACAATCAGAGATGCATTTAACACATTCATTATTTTTCTTTAGAAATTAACAAAATGGCAAGAAGAAAATACATTAACATGCCAATGGCATTCTTAATTTATTTTTTAAAAGATTTTATTAATTTGAGAAAGAGAAAGAGAGCCTGAGCAAAGAGGACAGGGAGAGGGAGTGGGAGAAGCAGGCTCCCCATTGAGTGAGGAGCCCAGTCAGGGCTAAATTCCAGGACCCTGGGATGATGACCTGAGCCAAGGCAGACTCTTTTTTTTTTTTTAATTATTTATTAATTTGACAGAGAGAGAGAGATCACAAGTAGGCAGAGAGGCAGGTAGAGAGAGAGGGAAGCAGGCTCCCTGCTGAGCAGAGAGCCTGATGCGGGGCTCCATCCCAGGACCCTGGATCATGACCTGAGCTGAAGGCAGAGGCTTAACCCACTGAGCCACCCAGGTGCTGCTGATATTTTTTATGTAAGCCTTTTCCTTTTTTTTTATTTCCTACAATGTGATCATGTGCTTATATTCATTTTATAATGACAGTATTTTTACTAAAGAAAACTTTACATTACAAAGTAATGTCACTGGAATGTAATTCAGAATTTCCTTTGGACTAACCTTATGGAAAAAGCAAAAAGCAACATACCACATACACTTAAAGAAGTCTGAATACTTACTCTGACAATGAAAAGGAGAATTTAAATTATAAGTAATGCTTTCAGTCTCATATCACATATTATTAAAAACCTTATAAACAGTTGATAACTCCTGACAATTAATAAGATAGCTATCTTTCTATCTGTTCTGTTCTTTGAGAAAAAAGTAAAATACAAGGAAGTAGAGAAGCTTTCAAACACTAATGTTTGATAGGTAGGCAAAGCTATGACTAATCACAGTTTTCTGATGCTCAGATTAATATTAAATCCTTTGAGATACAGTATCACCTCAGCATGGTACTATGCAAAAGAAAAGGTATCAAATGAAATTATCAAATACAGAAATTTAAAGTCTACTAAAAGACAGTACTGGCTTCTGGTAAAAATAAAAAAAAATACTGATGATCATAAGCATGCTACCAGCAGCAGCACACAGCTTCCAGTTGTGGAAAGTTGGGCAGTAACTAAATGGCTAACTTAAACACAAGCAAAGTAACATAATCTATCCATTAGAATGAAAGCCCCTTGCATGTACACCCTAACGTTTATAGCATCAATGTCCACAATAGCCACACTATGGGAAGAGCCTAGATGTCCATCAACAGATGAATAGAAAAAGAAGATGTGGTGTGTATATATACACAATGGAATATTATGAAGCCATCAAAAAAAAAAACCCCATAAAATCTTGCCATTTGCAGTGATACGGGTGGAACTAGAGGGTACAAATAAGTCAATCAGAGAAAGACAATTGTCATATGATCTCACTGATATGAGGAATCTGGGAAACAAGACAAAGGATCATAGCGGAAAGGAGGGAAAAATGAAATAAGATGAGACCAGAGAGGGAGACAAACCATAAGAAGCTCTCAATCTCAGGAAACAAATTGAGGGTTGCTAGAGGGAAGGAGGGTGGGAGGGATGGGGTGGCTGGGTGATAGATACTAGGGAGTGCATTTGGTATGGTGAGTGCTGTGAACTGTGTAAGACTGATGAATCACAAACCTGTACCCCTGAAACAAATAATACATTATATGTTAATAAATAAAAATTTTTAAAAAGAATAAAAGCCCCTTTAAGCATTAAAATCAAGGTACAACTATTAATAGAAACAAATGTAGGAAGGTATAATACAAAGAGATTCACCTGGGTGGGGAGGAAGGGATGGGGTGGCTGGGTTATGGACATCGGAGTATGTGCTATGGTGAGCACTTGTGAACTGTGTAAGACTGATGATTCACAGACTGTTCCCCTGGGGCAAATAATACATTTTATGTTAATAAAAAATAAAAAATTTTAAAAAGAAAAAAAAAGATTCACATTTTCAAAAGCAGTAACTGTACTAAGTACAACATGAGCCAAAAATTATGAAAGGTCAGTAACTAAAAATTTTAATGGAACAGAATTAATTGATGCTATACTGAAAAGAGAGCAGCTAGACTTCACTGCTTGTCATTAAAGTGCCCTGACTGTTTCCTAAGACTTCCAAACAGTTTCCACTTTACAGAGTGAGGAACAAACTGTAATTGATGTTTCAATGCACTTTAAGAGGTAGATTAGTAACAGTATAAACAAACACAATGTCTAACACAATTAATATAATGAAATAAGCATACTTTGCTTCGAAAATCTAGCATTCATGAATAAAGAATACCCAGTACACAAGAGTAAAGAAAATCAGGAGTCTGAAAGGTAAGCATGACACCATTTGTTAGAAGATGATAATGAAACAATGTATATTCACTATACTACAGGAAAACAATCCCAGGACACTTAATTCCAATGACCATGATCCACACACAAAAATGTAAATGAAAAAGCAAAGCCCTACTCTTGCAATCTAAGCATCAAAATTCTCTAGTTCAATTTCAATGAAAGTTTCAAAATCTATCTTCATTCAGTTCTTAAAAGGTTAAGAAATTTCTTTCAAATAATCTCTTTTTTAAAGCCTAAATAAATTACCCCGGCAATACTGTAAATTGGCAGGACAAATGGCAAAGAAATAAATGTGAGAAATTTAATAAGAAATTTAGAAATACAAACTTTTTATTTTCTGACATTCCTGAAAACAGTGACTTATTATCAAGCTATGGTATTTATTTTTATGTTACGTAACATTAATCCTGAAAAGTCTGACAACCTATGTTTACTCTAAACAGGTCATAGTGAGTCTAACAAATAAGGGTACCAAAACACTGTTCATAATTTGATTTAAATATGATTGACCAAGTGTTTCAAGAATATTGTTATAGACTCTCTCTTTTTTTTTTTTTAAGATTTTATTTATTTATTTGACACAGAGAGAGATCACAAGTAGGGACAGAGGCAGGCAGAGAGGGAGGAGGAAGCAGGCTCCCCGCTGAGCAGAGAGACTGATGCGGGGCTCGATCCCAGCACCCTGAGACCATGACCTGAGCTAAAGGCAGAGGCTTAAGCCACTGAGCCACCCAGGCACCCCTGTTATTGACTTTTTAATATTTATTTTAAGTATTAACTTTGAGAAGGATATACTATCCCTCAATATTTTTTTTTAAAGATTTTATTTATTTATTTGACAGAGAGAAATCACAAGTAGGCAGAGAGGCAGGCAGAGAGAGAGGAGGAAGCAGGCTCCCTGCTGAGCAGAAAGCCCGACTCGGGGCCCGAACCCAGGACCCGGGATCATGACCCGAGCCGAAGGCAGGGGCTTAACCCACTGAGCCACCCAGGTGCCCCGACTATCCCTCAATATTTTAAGAAACCCTCCAAACTCAACAGTGAGAAAAAAAAAAAAATCCAGTAAAAATTGGGCAAAAGATTAATAGAAACATTTCCAAAGAAAAGATACAGATGGCAAATTTAGCATAGATTTTAATATCATTAGTCATCAGGGAAAATCCAACTGAAAACCATAAGGAAATACATCTATTAGAATGGCTTTAAAAAAAACTGGCAATACTAAGTGCTGATGAGAATGTGGAGAAACTGAAACTTCCATAAATTACAGATGGGAATAAAAAATGACACACCCTCTATGGAAAACAATTGTTTTAAGAAAACAATTTCTTAGAAAAGTAAACTTACAACTACCAGACAACTAAGATACATGACTGTTTAGAACAGCCTTATTTATAACCACCAAACACTTGAAACAACCCAAATGTTCATCAAGTAGTGAATGAATAAACAAATTATGTTACATCCACACAAAGTTAAGCAATAAAAATAAACAATACATTCAAGAACATGCAAGAATATCTCCAAAGTATTATGCTATGTAAAAGAAGCCAGACATAAAAGGGCTACATACAGTATGATTCCATTTATTTGACATTCTGGATATGGCATATCTATAGGCAATTAAAGGGGAAAAAAAGACTGTATTATCTAGAAAAACAAACAAGGAAATTCCAAAAGACTCTCTTTCTCTGCATGTACATATGTGCATATCTACCTACCTACCTCCACAGAAAGATATACACATGGACACAAAGAAATACATGTGAAACACACTTGAAACTCAAAACAAGCCTATGAGACAAGTAAGATTCATGCAAACATCCCAATTTTCTAAGACACAGAGTTTTAGTGACTTTTGATTTAGAAATAATTTCAAACAATGAAAGACTACAGTATAATACAGAGAGCACCTGTATACCTTTCACCAAGATTCACCAATTATTAACAGAACATATATCCCTTCTTCTCTGTTGTTACACAGACATTTAGTCTTTACAAATCATTTGGGAGTAGGTTATATATATAATGCACTTTTATTATTTGCAATACCTCAGTGAAGACTTCCTAAGAAGATGAAGTTTGTATCTGTGAAGTCAAATTTATGGGTTCATATTGCTATCTCCAATTCCAATCCAACACAATTCAAAGCTATTGTCTTCTCTCATTCTTTGTCATCTTTTTTTCATTATGTGTCTCTCTTCTTCTACACTGAGATCCCCTGCTCTGAGGCCCAGGACATGGTCCAGTACCTACACTGGACAAGCACCTTCCAGTGCGAAAAAGAGAAATCTAACTGGAATGGATTGGGGATGGTGCAACGGAAAGAGGACCTTGCTTGATGCTGCTCTAACCTGTGCTGGGCCTTTTCTTTTCAGAAGTGATTGTGTCTTCTTTTGAACTACATTCTCCACATCTCTTTCTTCTTCTTCACAGTCTCTTAAGCACCTCTACCAAAGCCCTGCTCTCCAAAGGTACAAAAACATAGAAGCAGTAAGAGCCCTACTGGAATATGAGAGGTTTCTTCCTCTGCTTATAAGAAATTTGATTTCTAGTATATTCTATCTCCTAGCAATTCTGAAGGTGCAGGTTGATGTGTGATTCTGTTTGCATCCCTTGTTTTTTCTTTTTTAAAAATATTTATTTTTTTGAGAGACAGAGAATGAACATGAGCAGGAGGGGCAGAAGGAGAATAAGGAATCTGAAGCAGATTCCGTGCTCAATGCAGAACCCAACAGAGGGCTTGATCCCATGACCCTGAGGTCAGACCTGAGCCAAAACCAAGAGCTGGACACTCAACCAACTGAGCCATGCAGACACTCCTGCATCCCTTGTTTTAAGGATGAGGAAATTCAGATTCATTGTCCTCCAAGCCCAGTTTAAGTGACTTTTGATGGATTTCTCACAACTGTTAAGTAGCATACTAAGGACTGGGAGATCCATCCAATAATTAAGAAAGCCTTACAATCATATATAATAAAAACAAGAATATTTAGAATAAAACATTCCATGGCCAAAACTGAATGAATTTCTTCTTAATTAAAGGTAATCGTGGCTTAATTATTTTTAAGATGCATACAGAACATGCATTCTATAAAGCCAGAAAAAAATGAAAGAAAATGAGAATAATGATGAAGGAAAAAAGGAGAGGAGAAATAAAAAAGAAATAGCTCTTTAAATTCTAAGGTACCACTTTTTCTAGCTATCTGATATGAAGCAAATAAAATTAGAAAGATTCCATGACTGGTTCCTGTAACTGAGCACCAATTATTCTTATATGGAAAAAACCATCTTTATAAAAAAGATATAGTAAGAATTATGAACAGGAAAATGTCCACAAAAGCACCCTTTACAATTTCTAGTTCTAACCTAGTGTAACTGCTTCCTACTTTCACAGTAACTAAAGCCTCTTTTTTCTCACTCTTGGGAAAAAAAGAGAAGCAAGCATATACCAGGAGATAAAGAAGATCTTACATTGTGTTAACATCACCACCCCACAAAAACAAACATCAACAATTTTGAATATTTCATAGAGAAAGTAAAAGAAGCAAGTTAAAACCTTTACAGAAAAACTAAAATTTTAACTTTCTTAAGAAAGCATTCACAACTGCGAAGAAGGGTTTTTGATGAAGTTCTTTCTTAAACTTCTCATCTAAACAAATAATAAAATGAAAAAATCAGTAATTCTAAACAGATTACACTTATTAAGACCAAATGTTAATAGAATAATGCAGGGAACAGGGCGAATCCATAGGCAAATTGTAAGACTCAAAGCTTTGAAATCTTTTACCACAAATGTTTAGTAGGGTTGAAAAAAATTTGCTTAAATGTCAGTTTGATAAAAGCCAAAAGAACATTTCCCACATGTGTTTATATTTAACCATATTTTTAAAAGATGGAAAAGTAACAGTCATTCAAAACTAAGGTTAAGCTATTAGTTCATAGGAATTGTAATTTAAAGGTATTTCTCCAAACTAATTTTATTTTCTTTGATAAGAAAGCACTTTTAAGTATGTATTGCTTAGGTGAATCTTTATTCCATTCTAAAATGTTTAGAGGTTTAATTCTTTTCATTTATAACCCTGAAGATTTTTTTTGCATGTAAGATAATACAAATATATTGTTGAAAAGCACTTCATACTTGAGTATAATTACAATAAAATGATTATTCCTAAATTCAGATGTACATGTGTATTGTTTCTGCCCTTATAAAAACAACAAAATTTCACTAAACCAATTTATAATTTTCATTAAATAATAAAACTGTATGACATGTAGTTTTTTTTTTAAGATTTTTTTATTTTATTTCTTTGACAGACAGAGATCACAAGTAGGCAGAGAGGCAGGCAGAGAGAGGAAGAAGCAGGCTCCCCGCTGAGCAGAGAGCACGATGCGGGGCTCGATCCCAGGACCCTGGGATCATGACCTGAGCCGAAGGCAGAGGCCTTAACCCACTGAGCCACTCAGGCACCCCGACATGTAGTTTTAAACCATACCCAAAAAAAACATATGAGAAAAAGAGAAAGAGTGCAGGACAGTGGTTCTCAAAATGAAACATGTAGCTTCCTGGTAAACCTAGAGGGACATCCATACGTCTACAGGCAGTTCCAAAACACAAATTAAACTTCTTCCCTCCTTTATTGGTTTGGTTCAGCTGTTATTTCTATCACAGAATCCATGGTTTATTAAAAGGGAGCCTTAGTTTCTCTGATCATAGAAAAATTCTACAAACATGTAACAGATACAAAGAGAAAGTATTCGTGCAATAATTAATCATTTTTCTCTTATCAAACTTTAAAATATATCACTCATCAGAAACACTCAAACACTTCAATCTCTTATCAAAATATAACATATGGAACTTATGATTCTGAATAGCATATAGCAGATGACAGCCAGCATTCATAGTGAGAACAACTCGAAAAGTCATATAAATTATAAAATACAAATCATAAATCATTAAAGGTACCAAAAAGCTGTGGAGGGAATCGGATCAAATGAATACATTTCCAAGAAGGTGAGAACTGTTCAGAGGGCAGCCTAGAACTGGCAGATGATTGTCCGACCTGCATGAATTTGTAGTTGGTAGCATGGGGTTAGAGAGACAAAATCTGACATTTGGGGGACCTCAAATACACAGCTGGTTTGTCCCATAACAGATCTGCTGAATTCTGAACTGAATGGTAAGTTAAGAAGGTTAACCAAAATCACCTGAAAAGCAGAAAGTTCTTCAAGTCTGGCAGGGCTTAAAAAATAAGGACAGGAGAGAAAGAACTAAAAACATAACAGACAAAAAAAAGAAATCCCTAGGAGGAATGGAGAATAAAATCTAAATATAACACAGATACTTTTTCCCTGGGGACTGGGAGAGGACATATATCTATATCTATAGTGCTTACAACTAGAAACTGGAAATTCAGACCTTGGGCTTAACAGAACACTGAGATGAGGGTGGAGGGCAAGGGAGTAAAAAAAATAAGGGGGAGAGGGGATTTCAGCTACTATTAGTACTAAAGTGATAAAATTGTAAACTGAGGGTCTAAAAAGGTCTGTTTCCCACTTGAGGTATTTGCCAAATTTTCAAGTGGATTAGGCTGAAGAATAAAGAATTAAGCTGGAAATCTCGGAGACCAGTTCTGGTGCCATGATTCAGAGCTGACGAGGCAAAGACCTAATGGCCTCAATTAAAAGTCTAAGAGGGTCAAGCTCTAGAAACAGAGTCAAACAGGATAGACTGAACCTATCAAACCTGAAAATCAACTTTGACCTAGCTTAATCTTTTATTTTATTAAGGCAATCAACCCTCCCATCATTTCGTATCAGCCTCATGGGGAAAAGGGTAAACACTCTGGTAGATGATACAATCTAAAGGACCTACAGCTCTTATATAAATAATAGACAGCTGGTAGTTATGCAAAAAGGTAAAATAATCTGACTACAAACAAAAAGGAAACAGCAAAAGAAAAAGTTTCAGAAATACTATAGACACTGGAAATAAAGAAAGGGACTTCCAAATAACCATGATTAATATTTTCAAGGAAACAAGAACACATAAACTAGACAAAAGAATGGAGAATGGCAACAGAGAATTAAAAACAATAAAATAAACATCTAGAACTTAATCTGACATTTGAGTTTAAAATTTCATTAAGGTTAGTATTTAACACAACCCCTATCAAAATACCAACAGCATTTTTCACAGAACTAGAACAAACAATCCTAAAATTTGTATGGAACCACAGAAGACCCTGAAAAGCCAAAGCAATCTTGAAAAAGAAAAGCAAAGGAGGCATCACAATTCCCGACTTCAAGCTGTATTACAAAGCTGTAGTAATCAAGACAGTACAACATTGGCACAAAAATAGACACATCAATGAAACAGAAGAGAAAACCCAGAAATGAACCCATAATTGTATGGTCAATTAATCTTTGACAAAGCAGGAAGGAATATCCAATGGGAAAAAGACAGTCTTTTCAACAAATGGTACTGGAAAAACTGGAGAGCTACATGCAAAAGAATGAACCTAGACCACTTTCTTACACCAAACACAAAACTCAATTCAAAGTGGATTAAAGGCCTACATGTGAGACTGAAACCGTAAAAATCCTAGAGGAGAGCATAGGCAGTAACCTCTTTGACATCAGCCACAGCATCTTCTTTCTAGATATGTCTCCTGAGGCAAGAGAAACAAAAGCAAAAATAAACTACTGGTACTTCATCAGAATATAAAGCTTCTGCACAGCAAAGGAAATGATCAACAAAACTAAAAGGCAACCTATAGAATGGGAGATTTGCAAACGGCATATCTGATAAGGGTTAGTTTCCAAAATATATAAAGAACTTAAAAAACTCAACACCCAAAAAACAAATAATCCAATTAAAAAACGGACAGAAGGGACGCCTGGGTGGCTCAGTTGGTTAAGCAGCTGCCTTCGGCTCAGGTCATGATCCCAGCGTCCTGGGATCGAGTCCCACATCGGGCTCCTTGCTCATCAGGGAGCCTGCTTCTCCCTCTGCCTCTGCCTGCCATTCTGTCTGCCTGTGCTTGCTCTCTCTCCCTCTCTCTCTCTCTGACAAATAAATAAATAAAATCTTTAAAAATAAATAAATAAATAAAAAACGGACAGAAGATATGAACAGACATTTCTCCAAAGAAGATATACAGATGGCCAAAAGACACCTGAAAAAATGCTCATCATCACTCACCATCAGGGAAATGCAAAACAAACCTATAATTAGATATTACCTCACACCTGTCAGAATGGCTAAAATCAAAAACACAGGGAACAACAGGTGTTGGTGAGTAGGTGAAGCGCACTGTTGGTGGGAATGCAAACTGGTGCAGCCACTCTGGAAAACAGTATGGACGTTCCTCAAAAAGTTCAAAATAGAACTACCACATGATCCAGTAATTGCACTACTGGGTACTTACCCAAAAAACACAAAAACATTAATTCAAAGGGATACATGCACATCTATGTTTATAGCAGCGTTATCTACAATATCCAAATCATGGAAGCAGCCCAAGTGTCCACAAATTGATGAATGGATAAAGAAGATGTGGTGTGTGTGTATTACTCAGCTATAAAGAAGAATGAAATCTTGCCATTTTCAATGACATGGACAGAGCTAGAGAACATAATGCTAAGTGAAATTAAGTCAGAAAAAGACAAGTACCTTATGATTTCACTCATAAGTGGAATTTAAGAAACAAAACAAACAAGCAAAGGGGAAAAGAGACAGACAGACAAGACAGACACACAAACCAAGAAACAGACTCTTAACTACAGAGAACAGAGGAGAGGTTGGGGGGTGGGGAGTGCATTAAATATCTGATGGGGATTAAGAAATTAACCTCTAATGAGCACTGGGTGATGTATGGAATTATTGAACTAAAATAAAAACTTTAAAAAAAGAATTCATGAGTAAGTTTAAATTTAAACTGTTCTCCCTGAATCTCCCTGCTACTTAGCCCCCAGACATGGTATCAGTCATGGAAGGATGTGGCACAACTGGGAAAATAAAGCCCCAGTTCTCTAGCTAGAGGACCAAAGATGAGAACTCCAGAAAACCACAAAGTACTAGGGCTCTTCACACATCTGGAAAAAAACAAAGATTAAACAAAGATATAGAAGATATAAAGAAAACTGAGGGAAAATTTCAATAGTTGAAATTTTAAAGCTCATTAGCTGGGCTCAATTGCAAAATGAAGAGAGAGTTGAGACTCCATATACTTGAAGACAGATCAACAAAAATGTTCCAGTCTGAACAACAGAGAGAAAAATTAGTTTTAAAAAATTAAGACTCAGACACCTCTGAGATAATACTAAAGTCTCTAACATTTATGTCATTACAGTACCAGAAGAAGAGAAAAATATAGTGCAGAAGAAAATTTTGAAAAAACAATAGCTTAAAACTTTCCAGATTTGATTAAAGACACACTCCTACAGGCTCAAGAAGCTCAGAAACCCCAAATAGTATAAACTCACAGAAATCTATGCCCAGACACATAAGAAAAACCCAGATGGTGGATCTGGGTGGAATATCAATATTTAAGAGGAAAAGGACCAACAGAGAGTAAGGGAAACACCCACCTACCCCTCTCCCCTCCAAAAAAAGAGCCTAGAGAGAGTGAGATATCAGGAAGGAATGAGGGAAGGAGGGAGGAAGGAAGGAAGATCCAGCATAGTCAGACTCCTTACTAAAGGACATTAAAGGCAATATGATCAAAATAGGATTTCATATTGTAAGTCATTAGGGTAGGAAGCATCCCTCAATGTCTTAAAGCAAAGACTCTGGTGTTAGACAGACCTGGCTTTAATTTCATGTTCATCTAATTATCTGACATAGCACAAGTAACTTAAATTCCCTGAGATTAGGTTTCATCACTTGTAAAACATGGTATTAAAGACCGTATCTGTTTTTGCATTCTATGATATTTAAGTACAATGCCTAACAGATATATACCCAGTACATACTGGGTATATACATGCCTAAAAAATTGATAAATAAATGAATGATGTTAATAAAATTAAGTTTTTCTTAAATATCTTTTAGGAGAGTTTGACATTGATTTGAATTTTGCCTCTGAGATACCTACAGGACACTAGATTTAAAAAAAATGCAAAAGAACCTTAAAAAAAAAAAAGATCTTATGTAGAACATTGTTATTAGTGAAAAATTTAAACAATAAGATGCAAATTTTAGGTTAATAATTGGACATTATGTTATCTAGTGAGAAGAAACAAAATCAAATTATTTCTGAACAACTGAGATTAGATGAAGTGCTCTTAGCTGTTTCTCCTACAACAGGCTCAAGATGAGAACGTGTGTGTGTCCAGTATACTATTTCATATTTTACTCTTTCATTTCTTTTAATAACTTATCTTTCTTTCAATTAATGCAAAGCAACACCACTCAGTTGTGGTATGCAGCGCCTTGAATATAGTAAACACTTAAATGTTACCAACTACTTTTCTAATCATGGAGGAACAACTTGCTGATTTTTGTAGAGAATGTTCAATTCTCTTTCGGTCAAAAAAAAAAAAAAAAAAGACTGACGCCTTTACAATTTTAAATTCAAACTTCCAAAATTCCTGGAAAACATTTGATGCAAAATATTTTCAATCCCTACTTTATTGAATAAGGAAAAATAAAATCTATTGCATAACCAAAAGTTACAGTTATACAAAACCAATACTAACCACATAACAATGTGGATTCAAAAGCACATAGAGCCATAAAATACTGTTTTTTACATTACTGTTAATGGAATTCTCATTTTGATATTACTTTTTAAAAGCAAGGATTTTGAGAATTTATCAGTATAGTTTTATCTTATGCATGCCTTTGCAGCAAAAGATATTAAAACCAATATGAAAAGTGTTTAGATACTAAGGAAATGTTTTCTTTCATCTTGCGAATACTACAAACAGAGATTCCAATAAAGAAAACCACAAGTTTGCTGAAGTTTAAAACATCTGGGGAATATCTTAAGATATTCATTCTTAAGAGCTCCAACTTAAAGAACAGCCTGAAGGGTAGATGATAAATCTGCTCTAAAAGTGGAAGTGTGTTTTTAATCCCTTTGAATATAAACAGACTTTTTTAAAAAAAAAGAAAAAAGGAACTATAATTTGAAAGCAAAGTGGCAAGAGACAAACTGCTCCATAAAAGGAAACTTTAAAAATAAATATATTATAAAATAAAAAGAACTTAATTATTAAATAATCATGAGACTATAATGATTTTAGGACATTAGCAACCAGAAAGTAATTGTCAATAATCCTTTGTAATTGCTATTGAAGGGTATTGGGTGACAGGTTCAAATTACAAATATTCTTTTGTAAAAGATGCTTCCCCAGCTGTAAATTCTCATATGATAATAAACTCTCAGAAAGCTATTGCAAGAAAGAAATGGGATAATTTATATTTTAAAAAACTGAAGATATATCTTTTACATCAAGTTAATATTACTGCAAAAGTCTGTTACATAAAAAAAAATTGTTTGCCAAAATACACAATACACAATATATAATATAAAAATATATAATATTTATTATATATATTATATATATTTTTTATTTACAGAATTTACAACAAAACTGCCCATAAAGCTTATTAATTTTAAGAGCGTATTCATGCTATTTTTAAAACCACCACCAACACTGGAGTCAACACAATGTGAAATATATTCTTTTCAGTACATACTGAATAGCAAATGTAAAAACTTTGAACAAACTATCATCAGCCAATATCGAAGCAAAGGCAAACAAGACAAGATAAAATAGGCAAAGCCTTGAATTTCAAAGTTATTTAGCTACTGCAGAAGAGTGTTACAGTATACTCTACAGGATATACTGATAAATAATTTATAGGTAAATCTGTTTCACTCATTTCAAAGATTTAAATTACATTACATTGATAATAAAATTCACCAATTTTGAACATTTTTAGTACTTTCTAAATGCAGTAACTCTAAAATGAGAATAAAGGACAATTAGCCCAATGCATAACTCATTTTTAATTAGACATACAATTATTCTTTCTGGAGGGGAGGGGACGTCAGAAAGCTTTCTCTATAAAAGGCCAGGTAGTAAATAATATAGGCTTTTGTGGGTAAGGAGAAAACTCAGGGATATTTTTTAGGTGGTTAGAAAACAAGAGAGAAAAGTAATTTCCAAAAAATGTTTTTTAATAAAATTAAAAATATAATTGAATAGTATTTTATTTTTTGTTAGTCGGTTTTATAATTCAGGTCTACTAATAAGAAGAACATAATTCTTTTGGGGAGAATAACATTTCATTTAATTAGTGTTCAATGATCCTGTTCCCTATCATCAAAAATGACTGCAAATGTTCATCTGTTAACACTGATCTATTATGAGATTTTACATATTTCAACTTTGAAACTGTCTTTTCACACAAATAGATACTGCCAATTACTGATATCAATCTATAAGCATATGATTTTTATTGAGTATATTTATCACGTAGAAGGCATTTATAAATTCTATCACAGGAGTCTCTTGATATTTGCCTTTTAGCATGTCACTACCTTGTAGATTAATCACTTCCAAATCAAAATTAGATAAAGGCTCCTCAATTGCATTGGTAGAGGATTTAAAATAAGGAAGCATCCTTTGCACTACCATCAAGGTCTGAGAAATACTCCTGGAATTATTGTTCCAGCCTGAAAATTGTATCTGCTATAAATAGTGTGAGAATTGTTTTAACTACTGACACAATGAGACATATATAAAGTAACTTCACATTATTCATGATTCAAACTACAGTAGTTTCTGTCAATGACCACCATAGTGTAAGTTTCAAATGTTTAAGTGCTACAGGCCTCACAATTAAGAAACAATATCAGGGGGCGCCTGGGTGGCTCAGTGGGTTAAAGCCTCTGCCTTCGGCTCAGGTCATGATCCCAGGGTCCTGGGATCGGGCCCCGCATCGGGCTCTCTGCTCAGCGGGAAGCCTGCTTCTCCCTCTCTCTCTCTGCCTGCCTCTCTGCCTACTTGTGATTTCTGTCTGTCAAATAAATAAATAAATAAAATCTTAAAAAAAAAAAAAAACAATATCAGTATCATTAAGAAACAATAAAGACTGAAGCAACAGGTAATTTTCAAAGCCATTTCATGTACTACAAAAGTCACTTAATGGAGCTTATCTTAAAAACTTTGGTTCTTGACTGTGAACTCAAAATAATTGCAGCAATCATATGGTACGGCAAGTCAAACAGCCTAAATTTCTGACAAAAACTTATGGAGCTATTCATGAGATCAAATGAAGCTCACTGCTTGTATTACTAGTTCAATAATAAATGACAGATCCAAATATTTTCCACAATTTTGTAATTATAATAAGACAATGAATAACCATAGGCCTTAAAAACTACATTTTCCCAAATTTTGTAAGTATGTCCAATTAATTCTTTTTTCTGTTCCACATGTATTTTTACCACCATCAGCTATAACGTCTCTTAACAGATTACACTTCAGACTATATACACTTCAGACTATATACTGAAATTGTGTTTTCTTAACTTCTTTGAAAATTATCTTGCCTCCAGTTGTTTGATTGAGACTTTTCATGGAAGCTAATTAATTCTCCAAATACTCTGTATCACCTCTTTGAATTAAAAAAAAAAAAACCTGAATACTGTCTGTAAATATCTACTGACTTCCCAAAAGCTAAGGAAAACCACTCAAAATCATTATCTCCTTTGACTACTGGCATTGTTACCAATGTCCTCAACTCTTAAAGCAACTACTGCCACCAAAAAACTGATAGTTTTAAATTTATTTTCTCTAAACCATTTCTTTGGCTACTACAATAAAACACAGTTTAATTAAGTCACCATGGTAAATGGCTCTCATTGCTTGGCTAAGAAATAAGACACTCCCAAACCTTACTTTGGGTGTAGCCTCATTTTGCAGTCAAATGCTCTACTACTGAGCTACACCCCCCTCAATTTGATTATTTGTGTGTATGTGTGAAAAAAATCTGTTGTGATAAGCTATTACACTTTAAATTTTCTGTCATATGAATTACTTTCTTGTGGGTTTAAAATACTGTAAGTGCTTAGCCTGGTAATGGCAATGTGCATGGTAGTCTTTTTAATTTTTTTTTTTTTTTAAGATTTTATTTATTTGACAGAGAGAGAGAGATCACAAGTAGGCGGAGAGGCAGGCAGAGAGAGAGAGAGAGGAGGAAGCAGGCTCCCCAATGAGCAGAGAGCCTGATACGGGGCTCGATCCCAGGACCCTGGGATCATGACCCGAGCCGAAGGCAGAGGCTTTAACCCACTGAGCCACGCAGGTGACCCTGTACGGTAGTCTTTTAATAGCGCTTAATAAATCTAATGTTTTACCACCTATTTTAATAAAATTATTCACAGTCCACTATCTCTTAAAACCCAGGAGATTCAAAGTCCCCCTTTCTCTCCTTTTCTTGTTTTGACATGAAGGACATGCACTAGAAATAAAAAATAAAGTGTTATGGCGCAGTAACACATGTGACACTTAAAACACCAGGGAATAACTGTTTCACTGGGATACGTAGTATGCCAAGCAGCAGTGCGAAGCAATGAGATTACCATATCAAATCTTTTGTAACTATTTAACTCTTCTATAGTGGTGGGAAAGCAGCCAGAGATGATACATTAATAAATGAGCATGAGTATCTTCTAATAAACTTTAATTATGGACAATGAAATTTGAATTTTAATAACTTTCACATCATAAAATATTCTTTTTCTTTTTATTAATCATTTAAAAATATAAAACCCAGGGTTTCTGGGTGCCTTAGTTGGTTGAGCAACTGACTCTTAATTTCAGCTCGAGTCATAATCTCAGGATCCTGGGATCAAGCTCCACCTGGGGCTCCACACTCAGCAGGGAGTCTGCTCAAGGATTTTCTCTCTCTCCCTTTGCCCTTCCCCCCACTCATGCACGGGTGCTCTCTCTAATCTAAAATAAATAAATTTTATATATATATATATATATATATATATATATATATATATATATTTAAAATGCCATTTTTGTGTGTGTGTGTGTGTATATGTGTGTGTGTATATATATATATATATATACATATATATATACATACCATTCTTAGCTTATAGACCACACAAAAACAAGTGGTAGGACAGAGATGGCCCACAGGCTGTGGTTTGCCAAACCCTGCTTTAAAGAAGTCACTTATTTTCTTGGGCTCAGTTCACTCTTCCACAATAGGTAAATAAAATATTGTTATACCTATTTACCACAGATGGAAATTAAAAGGATCATCAAAGATAATATGTGAACAGGTTCTGAAACTATAAAACAAATGAGTATCAACAAATTCTATTTTACATTCACAAAATATTGATTATACAACATTCAATGTACTATGCAGTCAATTCAATTCCATAAAGGTAACAAAACAAACACTAAGCACTTATAAAATAAACAAGTCATTTCAGAAATACACTATATATATACAAAACACAAACACTTTAACTACAATTGCTCTTGATGAATGTTTTATTTCAGTAACCAGTCTTTCCTGGAGTTTGTTCCACACAACCAGCACCTCAAGTCTACCTCATTTTAGTGGGTTCATAGTTTTCTACTGTATAGCTACAACTTAATCTCTAGAATAAACATTAGGTTTTATCTAATTTTGTTTGCCTTTCCAGATAATATAAAAACAAATATCCTTATAGATCAAAGGGCATTTAAGACTTAAGATTTGATAAATAATATAAACTGTGGTAATTTATACTCCCACATTATGAAATTACCTATTCCCTATAATCCTTGCCAATATAAGAATTATCATAACAGATTTATTTTTAATTCCTATGACCAAGGATGAACATCTTATCATGTTTCCATACCATTAATATTAACTTTTCTATCCATCACCACTTCACAGACATTGTTCATTATTAATATATAATTGTTGTTCTTATTGATTTCTAGAAGCTCTTTACTAAATACAGATCTTGGACCCTGATGTATTTGGCAATTATTTTATCAGTTGGTAAAATGTCTTCTGACCTTATGCAAACTTTTTTGCCATGTATAAAAAATATAATTTTATAAGTTTTTATTTATTTATTTGTCAGAGAGAGACACAGCAGGGGGAGCAGCAGGCAGAGGGAGAAGCAGGCTCCCCAGTGAGCAAGGAGCCCAATGCAGGACTCAATCCCAGGACCCTGGGAACACGACCTGAGCCAAAGGCAGACACTTAACTGACTGAGCCACCCAGGTGTCCCCCAAAATATTTTTAATATGGGCAATCATCCATTGCAAGAATGTAAAAATAAAAGAACTGCAAAATAAACCCAAAGATTGCAGAAAGAAGAAGTCAACAAGGAGCTGAATATGTAGAAATAGAAAACAAGCCTGCTCTACAGGGAAACAACAATGCCAAAGTTGGTTCTTTGAAAAGGCTAATAAAATTTACGTCCCCCCTCACAAAGAAGGAACAAATGACCATTAGCAGAAATGCAAAAGGGTACTTTCTCCTGGCCATTTAAATATTAAAAGATGACATAAAGATATTATGAACATGTCTATGTACATAATAGACAAAATGTACAAATATTTATAAATACAAATCTTATCAAAGTTCACACAAGAATAAGTGGAAAAATCTAAAAAGTTCCTAGTTTTTTTTTTTAAATGGAATATTCCCAAGAAAGAAAACTCCAGGTGTAGATAGCATTATCAGTGAATTCTACCAAATATTTAAGGCATAGACAAACCATAGACACAACAGTCCAGAGAGTAAAAAAGGATGGGGACACCATAAAGAGTATCCACATTAAAATGAAAAAGTCTATTCATGAAATAATATCATGATAAGCATGAAAGAACCAAGTCAGAGAAGGCATTTACCAAATAAGTCATAACCTGAATATATAGAGAATTCCTATGAACTCTTTAAGAATTATTAATAGAAAACTGGAAAAAGGAACTTACAATTCACAAAGAAATTATATCAAAATGGTCAATATACAAATAAGAATATGCTTAACTTGGGGCGCCTGGGTGGCTCAGTTGGTTAAGCCACTGCCTTCAGCTCAGGTCATGATCCTGGAGTCCCAGGATTGAGTCCCGCATCAGGCTCCCAGCTCCACGAGGAGTCTGCTTCTCCCTCTGACCTTCTCCCCTCTCATCCTCTCTCTCTCTCTCTCAAATAAATAATAAAATCTTAAAGAAAAAAAAAAGAATATGCCTAACTTTATTAGTGGTCATGGTCAAGGAAATACAATTAAAACTATAATGAGATGCCACTAGTTACCCACTCACCAGTATGACTAAAACAAAAATTTTAAAGACTGAAAAAAACAGTGGAACAACTAGAATCCTCAGTTCTGCTGATGGGAATATAAAACTCTGAAACTTTCTTTTCATAGTATCTAGTAAAGTTTAAGACAAGGACATCTAGTAACCCAATATTTCCATTCCTACTTATAATTCCAACAGAAACTGTGTGCACATGAACACCAAAAGACACAAGAATGTTCATTACTAGTATTATTTGTAACAAAGCCAAACCCTACACAACCCAAATACACATCAACAGTAGAATATAAAATTAAATTGAGACGGATTTGTACAGTGGAATTGGATAGAGAAAAGAAAATGAACAAAGCACTACTACATGCAATGATGTGGATAAATCACACAAACAGAGGTGAGCCAGAGAAGCCAGAAACAAAAAATACATACTATATGATTCCATTTATTTAAAGTTCAAAATAGCAAAGCTAATCTCTGGTGTTATAAGTCAGGATAGTGGATACCTTTAGGGAAAAAAGGAGGGGGGCCAAGGGTGCTTCTGGGCTCCTGGCCAAGTTCTATTTCTAGAACTGGTTGGTGGTTAAACAAGTATGTTTACTTTGAGATAATTCTTTCATCTGTACACTTATGATTTGTATACTTTTCTATGTGTGTTATACTTCAATTCATAAAAAGTTAATAAAAGAAGAATGAATGTTGAGTTTTGCAAATGCATTTTTAGCATCTATGAAAATAATCATATAAAATTTCTCCAAAAATCAAATGGTACGCTGGTCTGGCTCCAATCAAAAGATTAAAACCACACAGTAAGTTAAACAGGGAAATTTTAACATAAAGAATTATTAACTATGATAAAAAAGAAAGCTCCATATGGTTCTCCAGGGCTGACTGAAGAGTACCCAAGGAAGGAAAAATTTATAAAGGATCAGACTTGATTTGAGAAAGTGTGGCTCAGCCACCAGATAGCAGAGTTCATTGGTTTAGCTGGTCTGGTGTTGCTAAGCAAACAACAGAAACCCTCTGGGAAGCAGTTAGAGAAGCATGGTAAATCATATTAATAGATTCCCTAATTCTGAACTACCCTTTCATTTTGAAATAAACTCGACTTGTATTAGTCTCTTGATATCTGACTGTATTCAGTTTACACTGCTCTTAATTTATCATTTGGGACACTCTGTATTTAGAAAAGTATTAAAATATATTTTTTGTATGTTAATTCTGTAATCACCCATCAAGTCAAAGTTATTTCAAATTATTTTTCACTTGCTATTTTTTGTTTTACAAAAATACAGTAATTTCATATGCAAATAATAGTGCTTGTTTTTTTTTTTTTTTTGAAGATTTTATTTATTTGACAGAGAGACAGTGGGAGAGGGAACACAAGCAGGGGGAGTGGGAGAGGGAGAAGCAGGCTTCCCACTGAGCAGGGAGCCCAACTCGGGGCTCAATTTCAGGACCCTGGGATCATGACCTGAGCCGAAGGCAGATGCTCAACCGACTGAGCCACACAGGTGCCCCCACAGTTCCTTTCTTTACCATGTCTATGCCTGTTTTTATCTGAGTATCACGATCTGACTTACGTTATTATAAAGTCAACCCACCTGCTGGGCTGAGAATATAAGGAAAGCAGCAAAGGTGGATGGAGAGAGACTAGGTAAGAAGCCATGGTAATAATTCAGGCAAAGGATGACAGTGACATGAAGCATGGAATAGAAGATTACAGTAGCGTAGATGGTAAAAAGTGAATTAGGATATATTTCAAGGTGGTCCAGTAGAATGTGTGAAGGGCTGGATATGTGTTACAAGAAAAAGAGAAGAATAAAGAACACCTTTAGGGTTTTTAGCCTAAACAACCAGGATAAAGTTGCCATCAAGCACAAAAGAGAAGTCTGCAGGGTGGAACAGATTTGGGGAGGGAGCAAGGGAGATAGGGAGTTCAGTGTGGATTTGTTGAATTTAGACTATAAAAAATACAAGCACTTTCATTTTTTAAAAGATTTTATTTACTTATTTGAGAGAGAGAGAACAAGCAGGCAGAGGGGCAGAGGGAAAGGGAGAAACAGACTCACTGCTGAGCAGGGAGTCTGATGCAGGGTTCGATCCTAGGACCCTAGGATCATGACCTGGGCCAAAAGTAGATGCTTAACTAACTGAGCCACCCAGGTGTCCCAAAAGCATATTCATTAAATAAGTCCTAAAAAAACAAATCAGCCAATCAATCTCTCAAACACAACTGGTTCTCCAATATTCCAAAGAATTATGCGACAGGGAACACTCTACTTCACTACAAAGAAATGATTCCTTGAGACCCACTAAAAGAATAGACTTCACAACAGGAACTATCTTCCCATGCCAGAAACTGGCCTATATAGCCTGATGTCATGTTCAAAAAGAACCAAAATGCAGGCTTTCCTAAGGCAGAACCTAAACGCTGAAATTCCCCTCCAGTATATTATACATGATCTTTGTAAATTAAAAAAAAATGGGTAAAGAGCTAGCATTCTTTGTATAGCAGACCAACAGTAAGTTCACAATAGTTCTAGAGAGACAGAGAGTGAAGACAGAGAAAGACATATGGATCCACATTAAATAAATAAATCTGAGAAAAATGGGGGGAAAAAAATCCCATAGATCATAGTGGTAGTGATTTAGTCCTTTTGTGACCAAGTAAGAACTGTCAAAGTTCACCTCAGAAAAAGACAATTTGTATCAATAATCAGAACTGTAAGATTGTCATATTATTCAGTATGATATATTTTTCATTATCCCATGCTATATCCCTTCATTCCTGCAAGGAAGGTCATGAGGGAAAAAAATAATGTGCATGTGAGAAAAATTAAGTAGGCAATCACTGTGACATGTATAAAGGCAGCCAATATTAGAACTGGTATCTCCCAAATCCCTTGCTAATTACCCAATTTCAAAAAATTACTAATTTGTAAAGCTGCAGTACTCAATTAAATATGAGATAACAAGAAACTATAAAAATTCAGCACATTATCAAAATTCCAATGACTTTTTCTACAGAAAAAGGAAAAATATCCATCCTAAAATTCATATAGAATCTTAAGGGACCCCCAAATAACCAAAACAATCTTGAAAAATAAGAAGAAGGCTAGAGGACTCACATTTCCTGATTTTAAAACTCACTATGAAGCTACAATAAAGCAAAACAGTGTGTACTGGCAAAAAGACAAGACATATAGGCCAATGAAACAGGACAGATAATCCAGGAATAAACACTCACATATATGGTTAAATGACTTTTGACAAGGATGCAAAGATTACTCAATGGAAAAACAGGAGTCTTTTCAACAAATGGTGCTGGGAAAAGTGGGTATTTACATGCAAAAATATGAGATAGGACCCTTATCTAACAACATACAGAAAAATTTAACCCAAAATAGATTAAAGGTATTTTAAGAGCTACAACTATAAAACTCTTAGGGAAAAAAACATAAGGTGGGCACCTAGGTAGTGGAGTCAGTTGAGCCACCAACTTGAGCAACCAATTGAAACTCTTGGTTTCAGTTCAGATTGTGATCTCAGGCTCATGAGATTAAGCCCTGAGTCAGGATCTATGCTCAGCATGGAGTCTATTTCAGATTCTCTCACCCTCTCCCTCTGCCCCTTCTACTCATGCTCTCTCTCTCTCTCTCTCTCTAAACTAAAGAAATAAAGCTTAAAAAAAAAAAAAATGGGGCCCCTGGCTTGCTCAGTCAGTTAAACATCTGACTCTTGGTTTCAGCTCAGGTCATGATCTCAGGGTTGTGAGACTGAGCCCCATGTGGAGTTCTACACTCTGCTTGAGATTCCTCTCTCCCTCTCCTTCTGCACCTCCCCTTAACCCTTCTCTCTTTCAAAATAAATGAATAAAAATCTTAAAAAAAAAAAAGCAAGAAAGGAAAAATAAAAGGCAAAAGCTTTATGACATTGGATTTGGCAATGATTTTTTGGATATGACACCAAAAACATAGGCAACAAAAATAGACAACGTGGATTCATGAAAGTTAAAAACCTTTGTGCATCAAAGACAGTACCAACAAAGTAAAAAGACAACCCACAGAATGGGAAAAAATATTTATGAATCATATATCTGATAAGAAAATAACATCCAGAATATATAGAGAACTCCTAAAACAACAAAACAGCCTGATTCAAAACTGGGCAAAGGACTTGAATAAACATGTCTCCAACGAACATATACAAATGACCAATAAGCACAAGATAATTCCAACATCACTAATCGTTAGGAAAATGCAAATCAAAATTACAAGATCTACCCCACACCCATTAGAAAGCCTGCTATCAAAAAAACCAGAAAACATATTGGCAAGGATATGAAGAAATTAGAACACTTGTGCACAGCTGGTGACAATGTAAAATGGTACAGCCACTATCCCTCTATTAAAAATCGAATTAACATATGATTCAACAATTTCACTTCTGGGTATATACACAAAAAAACTGAAAGCAGGGTCTCAAAGAGATATTTATACATCCATGTTCAAAGCAGTATTATTCACAAAAGTGAAAAAAATAGAAGCCACTTAAGTGTCCACTGATGGATGAACTGTTAAGCAAAATATGGCATATATGTACAATGCAGTATTATTCAGCCTTAAAAAGGAAGGGAATGATGGGAGCCTGGGTGGCTCAGTGGGTTAAGCCGCTGCCTTCGGCTCAGGTCACGATCTCAGGGTCCTGGGATCGAGTCCTGCATCGGGCTCTCTGCTCAGCAGGGAGCCTGCTTCCCTCTCTCTCTCTCACTCTCTCTCTCTGCCTGCCTCTCAGTCTACTTGTGATCTCTGTCAAATAAATAAATAAATAAAAATCTTAAAAAAAAAAAGGAAGGGAATGCTGACATAGGCTACAACATGGATGAACTTAGAGAATATTATACTAAGTAAAATCAGCCAGCCACAGAAAAAGACAAATACCATATAATTCCATTTATATGAGGTACTTAAGAGTAGTCAGAATCACATATACAGCAAGTAGAATGGTGGTTCCCCGGGGCTTGAGGAAAGAGGGGAAGAGGAATGAGATTGCTTAATGGGTATAGAGATACAGCCTTATAAGAGAAAGGGTTACCAAATGGATGGTGGTAATGGCTGCACAACAGTATGAACGTATTTAATACCACTAAACCTACACTTGAAAACGGTTAAGTTGGTAAATTTTATGTTATGTGTACTTTACCAAAATTAAAAAATGGGATAAAGTTACACAATTATAAAATAAAAATACTTAAAAAATTAATATATCAATAATAATAAAACTTTCTTTCCCCAGTTACTAAAAATTATTATTAAGATTTGACCACTGCTAGGTTCCTCAAAAATTTAAAAATATAATTGTCATATAATCCAGTAATTCCACTACTAGGTATTTATCCAAAGTATATGAAAACACTAATTGTAAAGATATGTGCACCCTTATGTTTATCACAGCATTATCTACAATAGCTACCTTATGGAAGCAGCCCAAGTGTCCACTGATAGATGAATGGATAAAGAAGATGTGGTATATATACACAATGGAACATTAGTCTGCCATAAAAAGAATGAAAGCTTGCCATTTGGAACAACATGGATATATCTGGAAGGTATGATGCTAAGTGAAATAAGTCAGTCAGAGAAACACAAATACCGTATGATTTCACATGTGGAATTTAAGAAACAAAACAAACAACAACAAAAAGAGACAAACAAAAAAAAACAGACTCTTAAATATAGAGAACAAACTGATGGTTACCAGAGGGGAAATGAGTGGACAAAGGAGTGAAACAAATGAAAGGGATTGAGAGTATATGTATGCAAATGATGAGTACTACTATGGAATTGTTGAATCACTATATTTTACCCCTGAAACTAATAAAAAACACTGTATGCTAACTATACTGGAATTAAAATTTTTAACATACATACATACATAAAACTTTTAAAAAAATATTTGACCACTGCTCTATTTCCCATATTTAAAAGAATTTCACTGAGTGTATGCTAGATTCCTACTTCCCTATATGTCATAACAACCTATACAATGCTTTGATAGAAAATGCTTTCTTTTTGTTATATGTGACATCAGGGTTGTTATTTTTTTGTTTTTATCAGCTGAAGATAATAATGAGCAAAATGCTTCTATATCCTTTAGCATATTTTACATATGAGCAATAAAATGTATTATGAAACAGTTTCCATTTTAAGTTTGTTATTTGGCAGAAAATCTCCTAAAGTGTTTAACTTATTATTATTATTTGCTACAGACTCTTCCTAAAAGCAAGAGGCAGCCCATTTTCTCCAGATGACTCATTAACAAAAGTCACAGTAGAATGAAGTGTTCCAACTTAAAATACCAACAGCTAAATATAACCCCTTCCACAACATTAGAAAATGCAGTGCCTCTCTTTACTCTATAAACGGAGTCTTAAAGGGTCACCTTAACAAAACACATTTAGCGCATTAGGTGATGAACAAGAAAAGCCTAAAACAATGTACAGTTTGTTAAAAAGAAAGCACTGAGCAAAAATGGGGAAAAGTTTATAAATCACAAAAAAATGAAACTAATTTTTCCACTTCTGTAGGTAAAACACATCTCTTTCATAAAAGCATTAATGCCTTAGAATATGAATACTCGTCACAAATATTAAAATTTATCTCCTGATACCTAGTATAAATTGAAAGGTTTTTTTAGTCATTAAACAAATAACAATCTTATCAGAGATGTTTCATTTGAGATTACTTTTTACATTGTAAGTCTTATAAATATATTAAACCAAACTATTTTTTTACTGGATACTTATCTTGCATATAAATAAAAATATAAAAACAATATATGAAATTACTAGTTAATCAACAGTTTTAATAATTTTTCAAAAAAGCAAAAAGAAAAACTAGCATAAAACCAAGAAAACACAGTAAGTCAAAGTAAAAATTAAAAAAGGATGAAGTAAAAAAAGGCAGTTTACCAAACTGAAGATACCTTTTCAGAGACAGACAAAGGGAAGAACTGAAGGAAAAAAAAAAAAATCTGACTGCTTTTGAGTCCTTACACTTAGTCCTCCCTAAAGCCCAACTGTACCCATATTTTGTATGTGCATTTTAGTGACTTGAGTTACTAAATTCCTTTTTTAGCCTAAGCTAGTGCTAGTTAGTTTTCCTGTCACATGTACCCAAGAATTCGGATAGAGTTTAGGAATATTATTTTAAGAACTAGTAAACTAATTGTTCATGTATCTACAGAAATACAGCAATTTTCAGGTATATTATGATATCATACATTTTGTCTTCTCTCCTTTTTCCATAAAGGAGAATTTTCTTCTCTTTATTTTAGGGGGTAGAGGTCTTTTAAAAAATCATCAAAAGAAGATTCTTACAGGAGAATATTTTAAAGACAAATTTTTTGAAAAGCACCAATTTAATAAAGTAAACTGATAGCAAGCTTTCCTGAAGTACTCACCTTTTTAAAAAGTGTAGTACTGTTTTTAACAGAAAAAAAACAGTTAAAAGGAAATACAAATGGTAATGTCATTTTACTCAGTGGAATTACTGATTCTCTTTATATTTTTCATTCTATTTTTGTGTATTTTCCAAATTCTTACCAATCAGAAAGAATCATTTTTTTTAAATAAGGATAAATTTTAAGTAATTTCAACCTTCATCACAGTTCAAAGGACATATTTGCTTGAGGCTTCATCTTCACAGTTTTGAGAGGTGAAATACATATTCAGTTCAATTCAGCAAATATATGTATCAAATACCTACTATGTGTGAAGCAAAGTGTCATAACAAAAATAGTATGTAGTTCATGAAAGAAGGCATAAGAAAGACTTCAGTGAATGTAGAGCTAATGTAATATAGGTATGCATTGTATTTGTATGTGTGTGTGAGATATCTGAGTTGCAATAAAGCTTAATTCAGGCTCTATGTTAACAACCTCATGGTATAATTCATTCTGATAGTTTCATTTCCTAGCTACTAACATAATTTTCAATGTACCCATCCTCCCCCATTCAGCTGCAATACAAGCTTATAAAACATTACTTACTTTTCATATAAATAATCTCTTAAATAATTTAAGGCAAAGTAACTTCCGTAGATATTAAGAAAGAAAAATGAGGTGACAATGTTACCCGGTTTCCATCCCATTTTCTACTGCATTAAATAGTTATCAAGTTTCCATTCCACAGGTATATAAAGAGATACCTCCGGTATAACTTAACCTCACTATAATATTTGAATAGTCAATAAATAGGCAAAAAAAGATTTTTAGGTGAAGAATTCTATAGTCAAGTTTTTTTAAAGTTCACTATTTACTATGGTCACTCGTTTTATAAACCACAATACTGATTTACATGACCCCTAGCCAAAGTTTGTTTTCAGTGCTGGAGAATGTGAAAACTTAAAGTTCAGAAGCTATTTAAACTCAAGAGATTCTACTAGATGGGCAAGTTCTAGAACTTCCACTGTCCCCTCCTCCCAGCAACCAGGATGTAACTGAGCTGCTGGGCATTCAGGTAAGGCTTGATAAATGAAAAGGTTTCCAAGCTCACAGTTGGCCAAGGTTATTTAAAAAACATACTTCAAGGGGCGCCTGGGTGGCTCAGTGGGTTAAAGCCGCTGCCTTCGGCTCAGGTCATGATTCCAGGGTCCTGGGATCAAGCCCCGCATCAGGCTCTCTGCTCAGCAGGGAACCTGCTTCCCTTCCTCTCTGCCTGCCTCTCTGCCTACTTGTGATCTCTGTCTGTCAAATAAATAAATAAAATCTTTAAATAAATAAATAAATAAAAAACATACTTCAAAATAAATTTAAAATACACACACACACACACACCTATATCTATATTTATGTATCTATATTTTGAATTGGCACAACTACTCTTCCAAACTGAGTATAACTGGAGAAATCATTCCTCTCACTCACTTTTTATACCACTATGTCCGTTGATTCCACCTCCCAAAGAGGCTTCGAGTTCTACCTTTCTTCCCCTTCGATCTCACTGACATATTTCAGGACCTCCTTATTTCTTATATTAGGCTATTCCAATAAACTAATAGGCCTTTATGGTTTCAGAAAGGTCTTGTTCTAATCCATTCTTCACAATGTTTACTCAATTAACTCTCCTATTTAAAATCATCCCTGTCATCTACTAAAAACAAATCTAAACTTACCAGCTCATATATATAACACAACCTGGTTTAATGCCTTTTATCTGCTGAATCCACTCAGTTCCCCAACTCAGGCACTATCGTTCAGTCATACTGAGGTCTTCCCATAAAATGTTTTCTCATGTCTCTGTACGTCTTTTGCAAAGGCTGTTCACAAGTATAACCATGCCACACACATATCTTCCCATCTGTGCATTGTTTTCTTTTATTTTTTAAGATTTTATTTATTTATTTGAGAGAGAGCAAGAGAGTGAGAGTGTGACTGAACACACTAGTTGGGGGAAGAGTAGAAGGGGAGGGAGACAGAAGGGGAAGAAGAGAAAGAATCCTCACACAGACTCCCGGTTGAGCACAGAGCCCAATTCAGGACTGAGATGCAGAGCCCACCTTAGCTCAAATCAAGGGTCAGCCACTTAACCAATCTAGCCACCCTAGTGGCCCTCAGTGTATCATTTTTTCTAACTAGCATCATACCTGTCTTGAAAGATTCCGCTTAAGGCATCATCTTCTCTGTGAAGCCTACTTTAATCGTTAATCTTCCAATCCAAAATTGGATATCTCTCCTCTGTGCTCTCAGAGGTCCCTTTTCAGGCAATTATCATAATACTTATCACTTGTTTATAGAAACCCTAGTCATGTGATTGCTCAGAATTCTCTGTGATTCAGTTTGCTCGACTAATAATGGCCTGCATTGAAGGACTTTTATAAGAATAAATCCAGGAAGTGCCTAACACTTAGTAAAAGTTCTAGCAAATAACAGATATACTTTGTCATTAATTTTTTTCTCAAAGGCAAACACCTCAGCATTCATCTTCTTTACTCTAGCAGCTAATCCAGTACTTGGCAAAAAAGTAGGGTGCCTGGGTGGCTCAGTTGGTTGAGCTACTGCCTTCGGCTCAGGTCATGATCCTGGAGTTTCAAGACTGAGTACCACATCAGGCTCTCTGAACAGCAGTGGGTCTGCTTCTCCCTCTAACCCATTCCCCTCTCATGTTCTCTCTTTCATTCTCTGTCTCAAATAATTTTTTTAAAGAAAGCTGCTGTACATTTACAAAGTGAATAAATCCACATTTCAGAAAGATGACTCCTGTAGCTCTATTGAAGGTAGAATCGAGAAGTCCTGCAACAGATCCTGTAGGACCCCAGGATGAAAGAAGGAAATCATTTTTAGGGTCTTTACAAAACTGAATACGTATTACACAGAGACTCAATACTTGGTGATTCAATTGAGAACTACTATTGAAAGGAGCTTCTCTTAATTAAGAAGGGGTGGAGGTGGGTGCATGGGAATCCAGTCCCTCATGTGTTGATGGGCTAAGAAAGCCAGAAGGAAAGAGCCACTGAAGAAACGCCACCAGAGAACAATGGGCAATGGGACTCAATGCAAGAGATGATGATGGGGCAATAAACATGAGAGTAGTAAAGAAGGGTGAGATCTGAGAGACATTTCAGATGATAAATAAGAGCTGGCAAATAATCTGCTTGTGAAGGTTTAAGGAGTAGGACCAAATATGACTGAAAATGTCTAGTATGACCGGAAAAAAAACAAAGTGATAAAAAGTCGAAAAGAAAGGCATGCAAATAACTGACCCACGTTTAGAAACTGGCAAGGTAAGGGACGCCTGGGTGGCTCAGTCAGTTAAGCGTCTGCCTTCAGCTTAGGGGCTCAGGTCGTGATCCCGGTATCCTGGGATCAAGTGGAGCATCGGGTTGCTTGCTCAGCAGAGAGCCTGCTTTTCCCTCTGCCTGCCGCTCCCCTTGCTCATGCGTGCTCACTCTCTCTCCTCCTCTCTCTATGGCAAATAAATAAATAAAATCATAAAAAAGAAGAAGAAAACCAGCAAGGTCAAAAGGGAGAAAGAACTGAGGGCAATGCAAAATGTAGTTGAAACAACCAACCATGTCACTCAGGCTAAACAGAGGAGAAAAAAGTAAAAATAAAAGAAGCTAAACAGGAAGCAGATACAAAAAAAAAAATTAAAGCAATCAAGGCAGGGACTAGGTTCAGAATATGGAAAGAGGGTTGCTCAAGTGGAATGGATATAAAGCTAGTTATAATAGAGGAGTTTAAGAAAGTGTAATAATTCCTTATTACTGGTGCTAGAAATACCCACATGAGAACTAAGAAGACAGAAGAAAAAAGAATATTTGTAAAAGGGGTACCAAAGTTTTTAAAGAATGTAAAGGGGTATAAAAGGATGACACTCATAAAAAGCTTCCCAACAACCTTTCTTAAGCATGATCTACTGTTTGCCTTGTTAACTTAACAAAGTTAATTAAAGTTTGTTTCTGTTTCCTCTAACTTACCACTGTCTTCCAATACAAGATTTCCCTAACTATTTTCTGGTATTCTTTCAATAGAAATTTTGTTTTGTCATGGCCAGAGAGTACATCCCACATAAGGTGACTTTCACATATTGTCAAACAAAAGTAACAAAACATCTGATTTGACACTAAACAATACTTATTTAATAATCTTATAGTAGACGATATCAATGAACAATTACTCATTCTACAGGTTCTGGTAAGAGAATGACAATGAAAACAAGAAAAAACTTCATGTATATATTTGATACAGTTGTGAACACATATAAAAATACATGTTATCTGGGAACCTTCAGTTTGTCATGATCATACATCAATGATTATTCTTATTGTTATGTTTTAAAAGCAACAAAACAATTTCTTATTAAGGTAGTTGAATCCAACAAAGGAATAAAACTAAATCTTCTAACCCTTAAAAGCTTAAGGGAATTATTACAATTTAAACCCACTGATAATATTTTAGTACATTTTAAATGATCCAACTACAGTGTCTTTTCCTAAGTACATTGGAATCACCATGCAATTTTAATCCATATGCTTAAACCTCTTTCACAGTTTACAGGAACAAAGCAGTTTTGATTCACAAACAATGCCCTGTAGTCAAATACGCTCATGAGGTATTAATTTACAACTTCATCTGTAATCAGTTAAACTCCATGTGAAATCTTAAACATCCTTAAAAAGCTCACCACAAATAGTTCAATAAGAGATTTTTTGGTTAACATTACTTTAACAAAAAACATATAAGATTAAATTCTATTGTAAAATAAAACCAAATGCCACTTGCTTTTAAGGATAAGCCACTAACAAAACAATCTTTTAAACTGTCACCTTTTGCATCTGAAATATTAATTAAAAATGTAATGCCAGTATCAAAAACATATGCTTCAAAGTTTTGGCAAGACAAGTCACAGATAAAAAGAAAAACAAATTTCATGAAGAAAATGTACATATTTCAACAAATTAGATATTTCTTTAATCATTCCTAAGAGCCAGACTTATTAAAATGCCAGGTCAACCTGAATCATACAAAAACAAAAGATTAAAATTACCAGTTTTACCAAATAGCTAAAATGTCAGATCCACAAAAGTTATGGACAAAGACAACACTAATGAAAGAACATGATATAAATATCCAATTCAGCTTATTTTAGTAAAACACAATAATTACTAACTTCTCAGAAAACTGCAGTTTTGAGCCTTAATATTTATGTAATTTGAACTTGAGAACATTTATTTACTTAGGATTTCTTTTAGCTAGATACAAGTAATATTTTATTTTGATTGTTTTTTTTTAAGACAATCAGGAATTATTACCGCATATAGCAAAACATCCAGGGCTAAAACAGTTCTGGGATTAATTTACAACTCAAAATCATTTGAGGCCTAGCTTCCAGCCATGTTCTCCCTATGCCATCCTTAATGTGATGACTTTTGTCCCTTAATGGTTCAAAACCAGCTACAATTGTTGCAAGTATCACTTTACTTAATGTCCAAAGTTCAGAAGAAAGACTTCCCCTTCTTTATATCTAACAAAAAAAAAAAGAAAAAAAAAAGGGAAAACTTTTCCACTAAACGTCAAGTGTTGCTGGCCCCTTGTTACTAAATCAATAGCTGGGAAAGGGAATTAAATAGCCATGACTGGTTTAGATTAATTCAGATTCCCCCCCTTGAAGGTAAGGAAAAACCCAGCTTCCCATAAAGCACCTTGGTATCTGGTAAGCTGTAAAAGCGGAAATATCAAGTTAACTGTATCAAAAATGAAGAATCAAATCAATGTTATTCTCATACATTATATGTATAATAATACACAAAAGTCATTATTTCCTTTACATGGTTCAAATGTATATTATATATGCCAGTGGGCCCAACACTTTTTGAAACCATTAATATCTCAATCCTGATCAACTGAATATCTCAGCAGGAAACTATTATATAATGCAGTAATTTTCCACCTACATTAAGAAAGACAAAATAAGGGGTGCCTGGGTGGCTCAGTGGGTTTAGCCTCTGCCTTCGGCTCAGGTCATGATCCCAAGGTCCTGGGATCGAGCCCCGCATCAGGATCTCTGCTCAGCAGGGAGCCTGCTTCCCCCTCTCTCTCTGCCTGCCCCTCTGCCTACTTGTGATCTCCATCTGTGAAATAAATAAATAAAATCTTTAAAAAAAAAAAAAAGACAAAATAAGATAAAAGCAATAATTCAAAATATGTCACACTTTAAGTAAAAACCAAGGGACTGAACACACACACAAACTTCTGATTCCTCCTGAACCCGGCTAAAACTACTCTCAATGACAAAAAGTAAACACTGGTGACAAAAATTTGGATACTGTAAAGCAGAGTGAGGAACAATGATTAACTTAACAGTCCCAAAAAAGCTGAATCCTAAACAGAAGTGGAGAAAGTCAGAAAAAAATTGGGAAGCAGTCAAATTTACACTGTCAGACTTCCAAAAGGCACTGATTGGCATTAGGAATCTCTACGAATGGGAGTGAAGGCAGGACATAAACGAGTTTAAGATGCAGGACGACTTCCAGATCCCATCCTGTACTCAGCACATCAAGGCAAATAACCTCTTTCTTAACCAGACAGACGACCAAAGGTCCATTTTCTGACGAGGATAAAAAGAGGGCAAGAAAATACATTGAAAATATGAGAATTACCAGAAAGCTGACACACTAAACTTTGGGATCTCCCAATATTCTTCTCTTTCTTGATTCAGAAGGCAGTTAGGAAAGGAGCCTTCCTATAATCGAACTAGTTTAAGAAACAACCTAATGATACCAACATGGAATTCTGCTACAAAACAGCCCAGCAAAATCATTTAAGAGTGACATACTCTGCAATTCCTACACATCCACAGTACATTTACTGTCTTTCCACAGTACATTTAATATCTTTCAATTTCCTCACCCTAAAATAAGCAAAGAGACAAATATCACCAGGTACTTAAAGAAAATCTCTACTGTGAAAGACTGAGGCCAAAATAAACAAAAATTAAAAATGACAACTTGGAGGAAAGAGAGACATATGATGGGAAAAAAGCTTGAGAACAACTTTATCTTATTTTTAATATCTTCAGAGAGATGACAGGAGATATTGCAACCATGAGACAAGAACAGATGCTACTAAACAAAACAAAACAAAACACTATTAAATAAAAACCCCTTGAAATAAAAATGACATTAAACTTCTCAGAAACCAAAATAAAATTAGAAAAGTAATTTAGAGGACCAGTCCAAGATGTCCAACGACCAAATAACTGGAGCTCAAAAAACAAATGGCGAGAGAGAGAACAAACAAAATAGGAAGAAATCAAATAAATGATTCCAGAAAATTTCTCGGAACTAATGGACATGATCCATGTCAAAAGAATCCATCACCAACCAGTCCAGCAAAATGGATGAAAAGAGATCCCTACAAAGACATTACCAGGACCAAGAGCCTAAAAGGCTTTTCCTTTTGTTGAATAAAACAAATGTTTTAAACAAAGGATCAAGAATCAGAAGGGCATCAGATTTCACCACAGCAACACTGAAAGCTAGCAGATAATGGAGCACTGCCTTGGAAATACAAACACAATTTTGATGAAAAATAAATAAATAAATAAATAATAGATAAAACTAACTAGTGAGATTTAAAATAGACTTGCACAAAAACGGTCTGCTTTAGGTAAGCTGGTTTTACGACAGCCACCACCCTAAGAGAAGAGTAGGATCACTCAAATCTGAGCAACTCTATTTCAATTCTACACAAAGGGAAAAAAAGTGGGATTGTAGTTCAGATCAGGATGCTTCCAACGTTCACTTTGAAATGTCTGAGAAGAACATCTAAAGTTCATGGGACACTTTCTTCCTCCTATTGAAAGTCATACAAAATTAAGGAAAATGAAAATAGCACTTTATTTTCAGTAAAATTAGAGACACATCAGAAGGTATTATAAATTAATGAGGAAAAGATGGAATAATCAATGATGGTACGGGACAACCATTACATGTACACTGTAAGTTCTGTCAGAAGCAGCTGCCATACAGTAGGAAGAAAAGTAAAAAGTAGCAAGATAGTCAAGTGATAGGAATTCACTAAAAAGAGCCAATGAAATAACAATTTTTGAAGGTGAGGGGAGTACCATGAAATGCATAACTATACCACTAATTTGCAAAGTGAAAACTAAGACAAGAAACTCC
This sequence comes from Lutra lutra, assembly GCF_902655055.1. Lineage (NCBI taxonomy): Eukaryota > Metazoa > Chordata > Mammalia > Carnivora > Mustelidae > Lutra > Lutra lutra. The sequence goes on along the minus strand of NC_062291.1, from coordinate 36,009,806 downwards.
ACTATCACCACTACCATTTACATCACACTGGAATACTAGCCAACACCATCAAACAAAATGAAGGAAACCAGAGGAATAAATATTGGGAATCAAGAAATAAAACTATTACTATTTAAAACTGTTATTATTGCACACGCTAAAGAATGTAAGAATTAAGAATTCTTAATTAACTAAATAATTTTGTTAAATTTTCAAAAAAATTAAGAGAAGGTGGTAAGGTACATGGGTGAGAAAGATAATGCACATAGGTCAGGAACTTTCATTTACAGAAACCAAAACCACTTTAAAAAGATCTTGATTCGCAAAACCAACAAGAGATAAACTTCAAAAATATCTAATACCTATAAGAAAATAAATGCAAAATACTTCTGAAGGCATTAACAGAAGACTTGAAGCAAAAACTTACAAACTTTGCTCTTGCTTAGCGAGACTCAATACTAATATGTCAATTTACCTTCATTTAATTTCTAATTTTAACATAATAATCATATCAAGAGTAACAGGTTTTATTTTTTGCTTTTGTGGGATGAGTGGTACAGATGAAACAACACAATAAATCTTGAAAAATAAGCAAATAAGGATAAACTAGATAGTTGTAAAAAAAATGAAACAAGGGACAATAGTCCAACTGGAAACAAAACTTTCATGATGTTTCAATAATTAAACTGGCACACAATAATGAGCCATATCCATGGAACATGAAAAACAGTCCAAAACAGACCATAATAAACATGTAAATTGGCATATGACAGTAACATATAGTTAAAGTGATATCTCAAAATAACAGAAAGAGATGAAATAGTTAATAAACAGTATGGGAAAACCAAATAATCTAATATTAAAAATAAAACAGGGAGCATCTGGCTGGATGTTGATAGAACATCTCAGGTTTAGAAGTCTGAGCTCCATGTTGGATGTAGAAATTACTTAAAAATAAAATCTTTACAATAAAATAAAATAGGATCCATCAAATAAGAGTAAGAAACCAGATTTAGAAGTCTTAAGAAAATTTCATTATATAATAAAAATAAAATTAGCAAAAGAAAATCTGAATTATAACCTTGTAAAAAAGTTTGCAACTCTTATCACAAAAGGATTTACATTCCTAGCGTAGAAAAATTCCCAGAAATCACTAAAAAGACCAATAATTCCCCTAAAAAGTAAGTGTGGTATGGAAGATATGAATAGACATTTCATAGAAAGAGAAAAGCCAATGGGTTTTAAATAAGATGCTCAACTTCACTTGTTAAAAAAAAAATACAAATTAGACATAGGCTAAAACATCACTGTTTAGTGAGTAAGGTGCCCTCCCCCCGCAAAAAGCCCAGAAATCAGGTTTAAGTTCCAGGTAAAACACTCATTTTAAAAAAGGCAGAAAAGGAGGGAAAAAGGAAGAGGATGATTTTTAAAAATCACAATTAAGGGGTGGCTGGTGGCTCAGTCATTAAGCTTCTGTCTTTGGCTCAGGTCATGGTCCTAGGATTCTGGAACTCAGCCCCACATGGGGCTCCCTGCTCAGTGAGAGGCCTCCCACTCCCCCCTGTTTATGTTTCCTCTCTCGCTGTGTCTCTCTGTCAAATAAATAAATAATATCTTTTAAAAAAGTAAACACAATTATGCTAAAAGAGAAAGATTTTAAGTTTAGATTTTTAAAATCAAACTAATGGCTGTTACAAAAGATACATCAGAAGCGTAAGGACACATAATGTTCTAAAGTGAAAGAAGAGAAAAGAACATACTGGTAAAATGTTAAAGAAAAGTTGGACAATAATTGCCATTAATTAAAATAGAAAGGGATACTACATAATAATTTTTTTTAAAAGTTCAGTATACCAGGGAGACATAGTAATTCTAAAAGTATGTGTGCTTAATAAAAGTCTCAAATATATTAAGCAAAAGTTTAAAAATCTTAAAAAGAAATTGACAGCTCTGGCATCCCAGTAGATTTCTACATACCTCTTTTCATTATTGACCAGTCAAGCATAGAAACAAAAATTATATGTAAGAAATAACAATTTATAAGCGAGATCTTGAGATCATATAATGACCTAATTAAATGTAGGGATTTCCTTATCTAACAATTAGAGAGCACATATTCTTATCAAATACACATAAAACATTACAAAAGATATTAGAAGAGGAACAACAGATTTAGCCCAAGGAATGTAAAAGGAAAGAAATAAGAGCAAGAACCAATCAAATAGAAAGCAAAGGTACAACAGAGATCAGTTTATAAACGCACACATGTAACTATAGATACAATGAAGATTAAAGAGATAAGAGACCTATGAACAACAGCAAGCAAGCAAACGGCCACCTCAGCCCTACCACTCTAAATAACTGAATTTGGCCAACAACTTGAATGAGCACAGAAACATTCATCCTTAAAACCCCCAGAGGGATGTAATCCTGCCAACATTTTGAGTTCAGCCTATGAAGTCTCAAGCACAGAACAGCAGAGTTAAGACACACTGCACCAACTTCTGACACAACTATGAGATTATAATTGTTTTAAGCTGCTATATTCATGGCAATCTGTATAGCAACAAGAGAAAACTACTATACCATCCCCGCTTGACAGGTGCTGCTCCCTGGCCTTTACTATTCCAAGATCCTATCATTCCCCTTGCTACTAGATTCCAGTTTTGTAAAAGCATCTTCCATCAGCTTTCATCTACAGTAAATAGCCACTCTTGAGGCTTCTCTATGATGCTGGTGCTCCCTTCACTCTACATTTCCTAACTGAATTACTGACAAGTGTCCTGGTCTTAATACAGTAGATCCATTCTAGCTTGCTTCTCTGAGCCTTTTGATTCCTTGCTTTACTATCTGCCAGGCGGCCCTGACATCTCTACTTCATTTAATGTAAGCCATCACTTCTCCCAAGCCTCCAAGAGCCATCACAGCAGCAGATTTCAACCAGCTCCGGTGGCCTATGGCAGGAAGTGAATTGCTGTGTCACTGGACAATGTTCCCATATCAACAGAACTGTGGCTTGAATGTTGACCAAAATCAAAGGTTTACAACAGTTTGACCCTAAGTCCAAAAAAAAAAAAAAAGACAAAAGCCTTTCCTTCTTAAGTTTTTGATGAGAAAGACATGTAGTTTTCAGTCTATGCTTAAGATTACTGTGAAAGGTATAGACCTAGAGACCTTGTCAGAATAACACATATCGATGGGGGAAAAAAAGTTACATAGAATTTTACAAAACATGTAAAAAAAAAAAAAAACCCTCCCTATTACAATCTAGATTCTCTAAAAAAAAAAAAAGACACTGATATAGTTTGGGATGCAAAATATTTATTAAGGACCAACCCCTGTGAAAAGGGAAGCAGGACTGCAAAACGGGAAGTCATATTTCAGTACAGACCTCATAAAGCCTTAGGCAACCCGGCAGGGATCTCTGGAAATGTATTATTTGTCAGAGTTGTCTCAGGTATGCACAAAATGGCTGGGCCCTTATATCTCTGTCTTGATCAGTTATAGGATGGGAGCTGCCCTGGGAGGGCTGGGGTTTATTTAGCCAAGGCAACAGAGGCAGAACCTGAAGAACTGAGAGATGAAAGCTTTCTGATTACTTTCCTCCCCAACGCCAGGCTGCAATTCCTTCCTGAAGGAGGATCTGGGCTACACAACTCCGTATCTACCACGCTTTTCCCCAGAAACCTATTTTATCCATCCTAAAAGTCCTCTCCTCTCTTCTACTTTCTACTTTTATGCTTTTCTACTTCTTCCGATTATACCAGTGTGCTTTCTTAAGACAAAAGCCCAAGCATCTGCGGCCAAGTCTGTGTACTATAAAGGCCTTACAAGAGGTCTACTATAAATCATGGACAGACTGAAGCTGGATATAGGTAGAAGCCCCACTCAGAGCAACAGGACCTCAATTTATCTATAAATTGCTAAGACTGTAAATGAAATAATTAGATAGGAATACTGACAAAATGATGTAACAGCAAACCAAGTAGTAGATGTCTACCAAACTGAACTGGAATTAAACACAGGATGGCTTGTGATTCATCCACCACAATAAGAAGCAACAAGATATCAGTATTTGAGGGCTATAAAATTAAGCATTTATAATAGCATCTTTTTATTATAATCAGAATTAGAAAATAGGCATATTTTAAATGTTTTCATCATATACTGCATTTATTTATTTATTTATTTATTTATTTATTTATTTTAAGATTTTATTTATTTGACAGAGAGAGATCACAAGTAGGCAGAGGCAGGAAGAGAGACAGAGGAGGAAGCAGGCTCCCCGCTGAGCAGAAAGCCAGATGCGGGGCTGGATCCCAGGGTCCTGGGATCATGACCTGAGCCAAAGTCAGAGGCCCTAACCCACTGAGCCACCCAGGCGCCCCATATACTGCATTTAAATACCACCTTCATATAATAACATTTAAGTTCCTACTGTGTGTCAATCGCTCTTAGAAGCTGGATATCAAAGTCAACAGGACAAAGCTCCTGCCTTCAAGGAGCTTCTACAATCTAGTTAGAGGAGTTGGATAATAAGAAAACAAAGTCATTTCGGATATGACTATGCGCTATGAAAAGTGTCATTTGAACCGAGAACTGGAAGAAGTCCAAAAGAACCATAAGGAAGAGCATTCCAAAAAGAAGAGACAACATACACAAAGGTCTCAAGGTAGGAATGAGTACCTGTTCAAATAATAAGACAGGGATCAGTGTCACTGAAACATTACGCACAAGGGTACTCTTACAGGAGGTGAGAGTTATATTCAGTGTTTCAATGTCAGAATCAATCGCCCTAATCTGTTTATTGTTGATTACTGCTAGAGAATTATGAAAATGTTTGAGACAGAAGGCTGATAAGCAAACACTTGCAGATCTTGCCAGTAACTAGTAATGCTTCCCATCATTTGTTCTACTCCTCTTACATTAAAAAAAAGATATCAACATTTTCATAGAAATGGAAGAAACAGAAATAAAAAATGAAAAAAAACTCACATCCCTTGCAAGCAAAACTAATTTGATATGTAACATTCTGTAATGCAAAAGATATTAGCAATACTTCCCCTTTATGCAAATTATCTACATAGATTTTGACTAAGTCACATTAAAGACATTAAACAAATCATTTACACATCATAACATAAGTATATTCTGAATAATTAAGCTTTCCCTAGATGTTAAATCTCTGTAAATAATGAAATATCAATGGATTTGCACTGTCGGTTGGTTTCTACACAGAAGAAACAAGTATTCGCTTGCTGGACTTAACAAAGAGAAGGTAAAGCTAAATATGAAAATACCAAGTGGCTTTGTCATACCAAATAATTGCAAATATTAGGAAAAAAATGACATATTTAAAACAAAACTGCCTTAAATTACATCTGAATGAAAGTATAAAACAAATACTTTTAATTTCTAAGCATGAATATATAAATGGCTAAAATACATGATCAGTGGAGTTAGAACTAAAATTTCCAACATTAGAAATGACAATTACTATGAGATACTGCCTCCAGGCTTCACATTAACAACTGTCAATGTGGAGGTATCTAAAAACCAGTAACTTGATGTCAGGGTGAATATATGGTATACTAAGAAAATTTCTCAATACAGAAAGAAGCCCTATTTATAAGTAGGCTAAGTCTCATTTGTTCCTTAATCTAACATAACCAGTCCTTACATATAGTCCTGTCAGAGAGAAGATTACATTGTTATCCTCTATGCAACTTGATGGTACATGCATTCTACCATGCTTCTTTCTCCAAAATATTACAGCATTGTCTACACTAAAAATTGGTTGTGAGAGATAATTTCTCTCTTCTTGATGATCTCTGCACAAGTGTCATAAGAAAATTTTATCAGCTAAGGTATCCAAAATTGCTGCTCCGCCACTTACTTGGTTATCACATGGATTTGCAGGGCCTTAACACCACAGAACTAACTCTAGCTATGACAAGCTTGATCACCAGCATCTACACTGCTTTAGACTTTAAATTCTCAAACACTCAGACTCTTAACATAAAGTCAGGAAACATTCATAATTATAATTCATGATGCTCAGACAATGATGCTCAGACTCTGCTGTAAATTCAGAAGAATTTCTACCAATATTTCTTATAGATTATTTTTAATTCTATAGACCAGGAGTTCTCAAAGCATGTTCCATGAATCACATGGCTGTAAAATTCTTGCAAGGAATCCACAGGTTAAAAGTATCTGTCTTTTTCCAATGTTATTCTTATACATCAATCCAATGAAGTTTTCCAGAGGGTACATAATATAATAACATCATTCTGGTGCCTAATGGAATGGATGCTTGTGTATTTTTGTTATGTTCTGTTTCGAAAATTTTTTAAGGTAATACATCAACAAGGGTATTAATACATGTGTTTTCAGAGATTAACTAAATTTGTTCTCCAAACTTCTGTTCTCTTACTAGCTCTGTTATAATCTAAGTATCTGTATGATGCAATATTTCATTCATATATTTCAATCAATATCAATATTTGAACATACATATTTATAGTAGATATTTTAATCAGTATATTGCAACAAACTAAATGCAGAAGCAGATGAGACTCCATCTGCCTTCTATTAAGTTAGACATTAAAGAGATCTGCGGGGCGTCTGGGTGGCTCACTGGGTTAAGCCTCTGCCTTCAGCTCAGGTCATGATCTCAGGGTCCTGGGATCAAGCCCCACATTGGGCTCTCTGCTCAGCAGGGAGCCTACTTCCCACTCTCTCTCTGCCTGCCTCTTCACCTACTTGTGATCTCTGTCTGTCAAACAAATAAATACAATCTTTAAAAAAAAAAAAGATTTGCAAAAATGTAAAACAATACCACTCTTTTTATAACATCTTTAGTTTGTGAAAATATAGGTATTTTTAACAAAACTATGTTATTTATGTTACTCATGTTAATAATGGATTCATACAATTATCTTTAAATGTATTAATAAATATTTTCAAATGTCTCCACTTAAATTTTTAAAAAAGATTCTTTCAAATAAAAACTGAGGTTTTGACCATACAATTCTAAGATCAACAGTCACTATAAGTTAACCAGTCCGGTGCCCCTTTTTAAATTTCTGATATGGTAAATATAAATACCTATAACCCACTAAGCAATATCTCTGGGGCATTGGCACACCATTTTACACATGCCTAATCAGTTTCTGTTTTTGTTTTTCAAAGATTTTTATTTATGGATTTGACCAAGAGAGTAAGAAAGAGAGAATGAGATGGGGGAGGGTCAGAAGAAGAAGACTCCCTGCCGAGCAGGGACTCACCCGGACTCACTGGGACTCTGGGATCATGACCTGAGTCAAAGGTGGACGCTCAACCAACTGAGCCACCAGGAGTCCTAATCACTGGTTTTGTCTTCAAAATAGTTCCTGTAACTGTTGCATAAACCAACTTTTCACCATTTTCCACTTTTTAAAAAAATTATCTACTTTTAATCACCATCAGATTGATCTCTTATTAGCATTTCATATTCCTACTGCTTTCACACAAATACAATATTCTTAAAAATGAATTGCAATCAAAACACAAAGCAAACATAGTACAGAATAATGAACACAAAAACCAACAATAAAATGACAGGGCCACAACTGTTGACAACATTCTTTGGTCCAATGTGACTTTATTTTGTTTACAAAATTTCACATAGTAAAATCTGATAAAAAGAACTTATTATATTTTGCATTTGCATTTATGAATTATGAATAAAAAATACCAGTATAATAGAGCTTGTATCTAACCACATTTAAATATGCTATAAGTCAAATAATGATGTACCACTATGCTATTTTATAAAGAAAATGAATAGTTGTGTTCTATCATTATCAAGTGTTTCATGTGTCTTGCTGGCTATTGGAAATGTGGGTTACTAAATATCTAATGTTCAAATAGTTTAAAAACCATTATAGGGTTTCCTTCCTTGAGACTACACACTAGTTAACGTAAATGGATTACAAAAGCCCTATAGTTGGTGAAAAAAATTATGATAAATATAACCAATATTTTCTAATAAAGATAAATGGTAATTGAAAAATTGTTACATTTAAAATACATTCTGAATTTTGTACACAGCAATGAAGCACTTTAATTAAAAAACAAGTTTAAATCAATATTTAACCATTCATCTTTCTCTCCTGCTGCCAACTTCCTTCTATTCCTCAAACACATGAAGCTGTTTATATCTGCCCAAACAATAAAACCATTTATCATAATTTTGCTATATTTATTGCTGTCTTTAAAGATAATTTATATTTTCCAACATAGATTAAAAATCTTATATGAATGAAATCTACACACTCAATACAAGTATAAAAACACAAATAAGGGGAGCCTGGGTGGCTCAGTGGGTTAAGCCGCTGCCTCCGGCTCAGGTCATGATCTCAGAGTCCTGGGATCGAGCCCCGCATCGGGCTCTCTGCTCAGCAGGGAGCCTGCTTCCTCCTCTCTCTCTGCCTGCCTCTCTGCCTGCTTGTGATCTCTCTGTCAAATAAATAAATAAAATCTTTAAAAAAAAAAAAAAACAAAAAAACACAAATAAGTCATGAATAGGACAGTATCTTTCAACTGTCATATTAAGCACTGAAAGTGGTAATCAATAAATTAATAATTTTTAAATTTTTTCATTAAAAAAATTACTACATTTGAAATATTGACAGAGTACAGACAAATATAAAACATAGCAATGTTGATAAAACCCAAAAGTGTCTGGCTCTTAATCAGGCTCAGAAGTGAATTAACATTTCTAGAATATCTAATATATGCCAGGCACAAGGCTAGGTATTTCACACACATAATCTTATTTCATCATCACAATAACTATAACCCCAACTTCCCAATAATGGAACAGATTCCGAGAAGTCACATAACTAATAAGTAGCAGGAATGGGATCTAAGTAAGACAAATTCTACTGAAATAAAATGGAAAAAATGAAAACAGTTTTAAGATAACTTTCTTAAATAAATGTCATTTTACAACTATTCTTTATTTCTAAAACAAGACTCCAAATTTGCTTTTAGGGAACCATCTCTTCAACCATTCTTTATCTATACATTTCCAGCAGTGCTAATTCTATCTCCAACTACAGAAGCAGGTAGGTAGCTCAAGCCAAACTAAACAGACCTAGTATGACCAAATACCACAACTTTTCTTGGAGCCACTAGGACAGATGCAAGAAAGTGAAAAGGATGTAAACCGATAGCTGCTGGCAGCCACCCTACTACCTCCAGGAGATGAGAGCCTGTTTGCCAAAGGAGCCAACACCAAGATAAACAAACGGAACAGTTGAAGAGGGTCCAAAAAACATTATCTGAGCCACTGGATCAAGCTTCACCTGAAACTGGCATGATCTTTTAAATTGATCAGACACCATGATCTTTTAAATTGTGTGACCCAACAAGTTTCCATTTGCTTAAGCCAGTCTAAGGTGAGGGATTTCTGTCACTTGTTCAGTGTACCTATCAATAAAAATTTAATGGTGTAGGGGCCCCTGGGGGGCTAAACCATTAAGCGGCTGCCTTCGGCTCAGGTCATGATCCCAGGGTCCTGGGACTGAGCCCCATTTTGGGCTTCCTGCTCCTCCGAAAGCCTGCTTCTCCCTCTCCCACTCCTCCTGCTTGTGTTCCCTCTCTGTCAAATAAATAAATAAAAATCTTTAAAAATAAAAATTTAATGGTGTAAATCATCTGCAGAAATCAAATGATATAGTTAATTATTCTCAATCTGGAACCTAAAAAAAACATTAACGGGAATCAAGGAACTAATTTCAGTATTTCAAAAGCTTCATGAAGTTGCACACTGACCTGGAATACAGCACCTAAAGCTTAATAAAATACTAAGTTCTCTCTGACTACATCATTTCAATATGAAAACTTCAGTTACCTTGTTTTAATGAGTTCTAAATAGAAATAGATTTTTATATATAATCTATTTTTAAAATGGAAACATTTGTTATTTTTATAATACAGTTTATTTGAAAGACAAACTGTTTTAAAACAGGAACATTTTCAAAATGATCACTGGAGAAGGAAATGTGAAAAACTATCTTATTACTTCAAAATATACTTAATAATACAATTCACACCTTTAACATATCAGCAATTCCTGACTAACCCCTTAATTTCTGAATGTCTTTCTTTCTACCCTGAGGCTTTTCAGCCCCCAACATACCAAATAAGCAGTCTAGGCTAATGGCACCACCTAGTGTCCTGTACTGGTCACTATCCGACTCACTATTTTTCCTTTTGCTGGTGAAGGGAAGACAAGCTCCGTCTCCCACTGTTGTTCTCATTTTTAAATCATCCCAGATCCAAGTCTTTCTTATTCATTTGTACACACACTTTATCCTAAATATCCTCTCATGCCTCTCTCAACAACTGTCCAGTTACTTTAGAAACAACTATTTAGTATATCCTTGATCTTTGCCAGGTAACCGGTGCTTAATGTGAGTTAGCAAAAGCACTTTCTAAAGTGACTTCTAAGAGTATCCCCTTCAAATGCCAAAGCTCACAGATCACTGGAAAGATAGTGTGACTTTAAAACTCATTTTCTTAATTACTACTCATAAGGCTAATAAAGCTCATGCTGCTTTTTCTTAATTCTTCATTTCATACTTGGCCAGACCAGTTTTTTTTTTAAAGTAATCACCGAGTTCTTATCCAAGATGGCGATATAGGAACACCCCGAATCTATCTCCTTAAAGGAACATATGAAATTACACATATTTATGAAATGATTCCTCCTGAAGAAGAACTGAGGCCTGAATGAACAGCTTCTAAACAACCAAAAACAGAGAAAGGCAAAAGAGAACAACAAGAGAGACAGAGACATGATCTCCAGGAACACCCATACCAGATGCTACAAATAGCAGAGGGGAAGGATGGTACTGAGGGACCAGGAACAGATTCCTCTGCCTTTGGGCACAGAAAGAAAAAAAAAGAAGCCTGGGTTTAAACAAGTAACTATCCATTTTTAAAATTCTTTTAAAGTTAAGCGAAGCGCTCCTCAAATACCATCACAGAAAAATGTGTTCTTGTTCACATCTGTTAGTCGTACTAATATTATTTGCTAGTATTTTATACTAGTATTTGATGATAATTCTCCAGCTTATCATCAGTTAAATCATTTTTGGGGGGAAGACATAGACCTAACCACCACTGCTCCTTTTATCTTAAGATAATTCAAATGAAATAATGATATAGTGATAAAGAGACCAATGAAACAGAATTAGAGCCCAGAAACAGACTCACACACATATAGAAAACTCAACATCTCACAGTGGACTATTCAAAAAATGGCAGGGGTGACCTGGGCGGCTCAGTCAGTTAAGCGACCGTTTTCGGCTGAGGTTATGATCCCAGGGTCCTGGGATCTAGTCACGCACTGGGCTCCCTGCTCAGTGGGGAGCTTGCTTCTCCCTCTCCCGCTCCTAGTCATTCTGCCTACTGGTGCTCTCTGTCAAATAAATAAATAAATATATATATATTTTTTAAAGACAGGATAAGTGGTTATCCATATGCAAAGAACTTTAGTCTCAAACTCTACCTCTTACACAAAGATCATATTCAACTGGATGAAAACAAACTCTATAGAGCACATATAGGAAGCTTTTTGACTTTGGGGTAGGAAGGAATTTCTTAAGGTGTAAAAACATAAAAGAAAAAGATAGATTTGATTACATCAAATTGTAAAACTTGTATGAAACAAAGACACCACAAAGTCACACAGAGAGCACAGATATGTGCAACAAATACAAAGAATTAGTATGCATGAAATATAAAGAACTTCTACAAATAGTACTTTTAAATATTCTAACAGAAAAAAAATTACCAAAGACACTAAGTGGCATTCACAAAATAGAAACATTTAGGCAAATAAACAAGAAAATGTGCTCAGCCTCACATTCTTAAAGTGCAAGTTAAAACCACAAGGAAATACATTTCACACCTGCCAAAACTGAAATAAAATGTCTACTGATACCAGTTCTTAGCAAGACAATTAAGAAACGGAATGCTCAGATACTGCTGGTAAGAAAAATTTTGTTATCTAGGAAAATGTAAGAGGTACCTGACCAGCAGTTCCACAGGCACATATAAATCCCAGGCAGCACTGTTCCAACAGAGCTTCCTGAACTAGCAGAAATATCTTTATCTATAATACCCAATATGCTGTTAGTTACATGTGGCTACTGACCACTTCAAATGTAGCTAGTGCAACCAAGGAACAAAATTAATTAACTTATTTTAATTAACTTAAATTTAAAAACCTACATGTGACTAGTGGCTACTGTACTGAACAATACAGCCCTAGAAAATCACTCATATATGCATACAGAAATAAACACAAGAATTTTCATTACAGTAGTATTCCTAATAGTGAAACATTTGTTAGTCCTCAATAGAATAAACTGGCATATTCATACAATACTATATGGGAAAAAATAAATTGTTAAGAATTATGCTAAAAAATAAGTATGTATTAACATATATAAATCTCAAGAATACTGCATTTAAAAAGCAATGTGAAGACAGACACACTAAAAAAAGCATTTACATAATGTTTTAGAACCTGCAAATCAATCTCATATTGTTCATGGATATATATATGCATATATATATGTATATGTATATACATGTATATATACAGTTTAAGCACTAAAAAAAGTATTATAGTTAAAACACAAGAAACAGATAAATATACCAGTCACCTTTGGGTTAAGGAAGTGAATGGGATTGTAGAGAAGTAGACAGAGGGCCTCAACTATATCTGTAATCTTTTGTTGCATACCCCCACCACACCCAAATCTTCAACAAATAGAGCAGTGTTAAGATACTGGGTACATGGGTGTTGAGGTATTGTCAAATTTTACTATATACTTAAAATATTTCATAAGGAAAGTTTAAAATCCTGCTCCAAACTGTGGAACACAACCACTTGAAAGTTCCAGTTTAATTCTTTAATTTCTCTACCTCTCATACGCTACTAAAAACAATGAAGTCAAATTGGTGAAGGCCTAAAATACCCAATTGTATTTTCATGATGAAGCATAGACTATCACTAAAACTGTTTTCTACTTCCTAGTAAAAGCAGTAAAAATGCAAGGTTTCTCTTTTTTTTTTTTTTTTTTTTACGATTTTTTGACTTCTTATTCAATTCCTCTATGTAGTGTTTGTGGAAATCAAGTATCTGAGCATGAAAAAAACAAAAAACAAAACAAAGACTTTGCCATATAAGAATTACCCTTAGCATAATTCATGGATTCCTGAACCAGGCCATTTAGCCATGAGGTCAACTAAAACATATGTTTCAAATAACATCTAATCTACTTTGCTGAACCTCTTATTGAATGTTTATGTTTTGCAACAATTGAAGAACTCATAAGGATCTCATATTAGGTCTTTTTGCCAAAACATTCTGCTCTCTTCTAGTTTTAAAATCGAAAGCTAATAAATTTGTTCATGAAAACAGAAACATAGCGTTACATTTAAAGAAAGACTGTCTCTGAATTCAAAAGTTTTCTTGAACTATTCAATCCTATGGTTGAGAAGCACAACATACACATTTTATCAATTAGACTCCTATCAATCCCTAGGACTGTAAGTTCCATGAGAGCAAGCAGAGTATCACACTGCATCCCCAAAGTTTAACACAATATGGATGAATAAATGAAGACTCAATGAATAAAACGACCTATTTACATTTATCATGAGTATCTAATGTGTTCCACATTAGTTTGTTAGACTTCATGACTTGATAAGACAAAGTAAAATGAAAAACTGGAAATAAACTTGCTTGAAAAAGCAATTCTAAATCTTAAAGCTTCACACCAGAATTTGAAGTTCAGGTAGGAGAATCTCAAAGCTCCTCTCTCCCTCTGCTTTAAGGGAACTCACTATCCTTCCTCCATCAAAGGAAGCACTGATTAACAGAATGAAGGCCAAATCCAAATTTTAAGGTTAAAATCTCAAGCCTTATGGCAAGGTCTTCTCATAGTGCTCCATTTGGCTAGGAACAAGCACCTCTGTCTACAAAATGACAAAGCCAGAAAAAGAGCTTGGGGTGGATGGCTTAGGCCAATCATTGTCAGCCAAAAGAAAAAGAGATCTTTTCCTTGACCCATTAATCCTTGAACTGATTCTCTCATGCCCTGTCTCTCCCATTAGAATACTAAGATTGGAAAGACAAATATTAAGGTATGAATGTAGGAGAAAATGGCCAAACAGCTCTGTCTACAGAATGAATACAAAAGGAGCCTTTGTAAAATATATTAAAAATGGTCAATAAAACAAAAATGCTCTCAACCTCAGCAATAATTAAAGAAAAGCTTATGAGAACTATTAAATGTCGTATTTGCACCTATCTCATTGTAGCATATGTAAATAAGTACTTATACTCTATCATAAGTAACTGATACAACTTATGAAATTTGGCATCTCTCAAAAGTTAAAGTGCATATTCCTTTTAGTTATATCTTATTTAAAACACTGGCACAATTTTTTAAAGTCCATGCAAAAAGATCATAAATGTGAGTAGTTTGGGTAGTGAAAAATTAGAAAAATACCAAGTATTCATTATTAGGAACTCATTAATAAAAATAATTCACAGTCCTAGAGAGAACGAAGAAAAAATCATGAAGTGGAAATTATCCAAAATGTATAACAAAAATGGCAGGAAGGACACTCAAGTTTCCAGATTCTAAGGGCAAATCACATGCTTAGCAAAGTGAAAAAAAAAAGAAGAGCCATCCTAAGAAAATCACATAAAGATCTCTTAAAATACCAAGGGAAAGAAAAGATCCTATCTAAGAGATTCCAAAGAGAAAAAACCAGATCAAAATACAAAAGCTCAGAAATCAGTACATCAGTCTTTTCATGGGCATCACTGGCTCCTAATGGAGCCAGACCTTCTAATTTTTAAGTAAAAATTATTTTCAACCTACAATTCCATACCTAGTTGAAATACCAATCTAATCTGAAGATTAAAATAAAGATATTTTACAGGCTTGCAAGTACTCAAAGGTTTTATATTCCATCCTTTCTTTTTTCAGCAATCTCTGGAAGGATATGCCTTAGCAAAATGAGGGAATAAAAAAATAAGGGAAAAACAAACAAAAAGCAATTTATCCAACAAAAGAGCAATGAAGGGAAGTGTGATCAGGGAGCTGTGAAGAGTGAAAACCAAAACCAAAACCAAAACCAAACAAAAACTGATTGAAGCAAGATAGAGGATTAAGGGAAAGAAGTCAACAGAAAAATATGTATTGAGCTTTGGGGCCTACGTTTAAGTACTTGAAAAAAAATCAATGAGTGATGCCTGAGAAAGCTGCTGAAACAGAAAGGGAAATTAGCAATTTAGCCCACAGGAAACTAAGCAAATGAATAAGCAATGCAATAAGTAATATGGGATGGAGGAAAGACCAAAAATGTATTTAAGTAAATAAACATAATATAATGCATTATGTTATTTAGTACTTACATGGTCATTATAATATAAACATTAAGTATAGATTGGTTATAGATTTAACCAAAATTATTACATAATTTCCCAAAACTTTAAGCAGGAGTAGGTATGCAATATAATCTGAATCCCAAATTGCCATAAAAAGGGCAACAGATAACATCTAAAATTAATCAAGGAAAGCTAAATAAGCATATTACTAGACAGGGTAGTATCAGAAGGAATAAACTAATATATTAAAAAATGGTTGTTTCTAGAGAACTGAGAGTGTTACTGAATGATCTCTCACAGCCTCTGACTGAGGGAATGAACCAGTAAAGCTCTTGAGTGCTGCCATAGCCAAGTGCTCCAACCTGGGTAATATCAAAGGAGCTGGTCAAATCCAAAGCACAGCTCCTGGCTGGGTTTGCCAACACTGTTGCCAAACAGAGGATAAACTCATTCCAAGAAAAGCCAAAACTCAAGAGACAAGGGTTTGGAAAAGAGAAAGGGAGAAATTTATTTCAGGTACCAGCATCTGGGAGAGGTGGCAGACTCAAGCCTTAACAACAGACCTCTCCAGTGGCGAGAAGGACACCCAGAGTTTTATGAGGCAAGGAGGCTGAGTGGGTACATGCAAGAAAGCAGGCAGAGGTCGCATGATCCTGGGTGGGGGTTAGCATGTGTTCAGCAGTGATCATGGCAGTGAAGGGGACGTGGTCAGGTGTGGTCTTCTAGGCATTCTACCGCTATCAGGGCTTTTCTGGTCTGGTGGTTGGAATGCTCCAGTTATTGCAAACACCTTCATCAATTAGACTCCTATCAATAATAGGATGCAATAATGCGATAAGAAATAGACCAACAGGGACGCCTGGGTGGCTCAGTGGGTTAAGCCGCTGCCTTCAGCTCAGGTCATGATCCTGGGGTCCTGGGATCGAGTCCCGCATCGGGCTATTTGCTTGGCAGGGAGCCTGCTTCCTCCTCTCTTTCTGCCTGCCTCTCTGCCTGCTTGTGTGTACTCTCTCTCTCTGATAAATAAATAAAATCTTTAAAAAAAAAAAAAGAAAGAAAGAAATAGACCAACAAAGGGTTTTAGTTGAGCATGAGTTAACTGGCTATTTCTGGTTTAATCTGTTGAGGTCTATTGTTGAGCAAGAGGGTTCACTAACAAGAGGAGGGCAAGAGATTGCTGTATCTTATGTTAAATCTTTTGATGACAACATGTTTTTTACCCATATGCAAGAATTACTTTAATTAAAAAAAATTTTATGCCCCATTGGGGATACATGAAAAAAAAGAAGTTCGTAGTATAATCAACTTTGATGATGTTACAATTAAAAGAAGCTGAGAGACAGGAAACAGGGAACACAGTTAATAAAACATGAAATATATATTTAGAGATGTAAAATAACTCATTAAGGAACTAAAACAGTGATTCACCTAATCAGAGAAGAACACAGCAAAGCAGAAATATCAAGAAATATTATATAATCCTATTACAGGTAGAGATAACCACAGTAAGCACTCAAAACAGAGTTGGTTAAAAGTGGCTACCTCTGTTAACTAACAGAGTTAGTTAAAAGTGGGAACGCCAAGGGGGAAATGTGGAGCAGGATTTCTCTTGTTTTGCATTGTAAGACCATCTGTTCTATTTGATTTCTAACTATGTACATATATCACCTTTGAATTTTTAAAAAGTGGCCATGAGATACAAGGGATCAAAGGCCCATGGGAATCCCTGAAACTTGTTACCAAGAATAACTTTCTCAAAAGGATGAAATGCATTTAACATAGTCTTCATAACCTAGAAAAACTCCATGTAGGACATTCTTACAAAGAAATACAAAATGAGTGAACAAAAGAATACTACTTTATTGAGAAGAAATCTCGGCAGGGCAAGGAGAATTCCTCTATGAACATACGGAGGAAGAATGAGTAATGAAATTTAATCAGAATCACTTAAATTTAATGAGGCTATTTGAGAAATACTATCACACTGAGTTCATAACTCATTCCTAAGAATTCTAAGGCACACTTATTATCTTTTTACAGTTCTGAAAAGAAAATACCTGAGCACATGTTTACATGTTCAAAACAAACTTCTAATAAATATTCTGTATGAATCATGACAAGGAAAAGGTTGAAAAGCAATGAATGCCGGTATACATATCCATATGATTTTATATATACAACTATCCTACGGAAAATTTGGTAACATTTGAAAAAAGGTAAAGGCTGGCTGGCTCAGTCAGCTAAGTGTCTGACTCGTGACCTCGGTTCAGGTTCTTCGATCTCAGAGTTTAAGTTCACACTTGGCATGGAGCCTACTTTTTAAAAAAATTAATTAATTACTTAAAACTTTAAAAAGCTAAAAATTTAAGGGAAAAGGTAGAATAAGAAAACTATATTATTAATATCTAAAGATATTACCTAATCACCATCTCATACCATGGCACTCAACAATGAATATAAATGGCCAATGCACAGCTTCATTTTTAAAAAGATAGATTTCTTAGTCTATCAGAGTTGATATGTGAATTACTTGATCCTTCACTTTTTCCCAGCTAAATAAAGTGCTTCAAATTTTGATCACTTCTAAATCTGTTGTATTAAGGCTGAAACCAATTAATGAAGCACTGTACCCGGATAAGTAGAATTAAATTAGCGTATAATTGATTAGTGTATAATTGAAGCAGTTGTAGATTTACCAACTTTAATTAGGATGGCTTATTACAGATAATTTACACTCTAAGAGAGAAAATAGAATCAAGAAGTTCATCAAAAACCTTAAATTAAGATCAGAGATACAATATTACAGATTATAAGTGGCTATATGCTAATACCAAAACTTTGGAAGTAAATCATTTTAGCCCAAAATCCCTTAACAGAAGAAAATTAATTATTAACCTTTTAGCCTAGATTTTTCAAGTTATTACACTACTTATGGTAATCTACTATAATAGATGATGCTAACTTATGTGAGTGAATGAAAGTGTACTAATAATATTTTGTCTACCTACAACATTAAATTAGACTAAAAAGAACACATAAAAAATACTTAAATAGTTCTCATAACTCCTTTAAAAGGTATTCAAGCAAGTTAAAAATCCCATATAAGTCTTACCCTAAAAATAAATAAAAACTAATTTACCAACAAGAAGCAAGTAAGGAGAAAGAGCATCTCAGCCACAAAACACAGAAATAATGTTTGCAGTTCTCAATACCCTTGTGGGTGGTAACTACAGCCCAGAAAGTTCCACACATAAATTGCTAACTCCTCCGAGTTTAAAGCCATGGTAATTAGGTTCATTATCTTACATGTTAATGACACAGAGATAATAAGTTTGCAGTGAATAATTCATATATTACCAGCTCTCACTGTGATGCTCATTGCTAATAGTTTATTTACAATACAAGTTACGCTGCATTTTTTTCTGTAGTTTAAATTTATTACCTAGATAAACAGGAATCATTTAGTGTGGAAATCTAATTTACTATCAGTAAATGGTAACAATCTTAAGCATATATTGGTTTGTATATTTGTAGTGTGATTTTTTACTCATTATTCATAATTAGTTATGATAATAATCAAAACACCAAAAGAGTATCATATAGAAAGATTAAGGTACTTATATCTATATAGATGATTATTCTAATGGTACTGGATAATGATGATTACTCAAAACAATTGATGTCAATAAATTTTGAATTGCTTTAGTAATTCATATTTTCAAATAAATAATATCACCACATTCTCATCAAAAATATACATATAGATTATTTTAGAACTGTGAATATTAAAGTACAAATGAAGCACTTAGGTTTCTTATTATATAAATACTTACTGTAAAATAATATGCTAACATGCAGTGTAAGATTAAATTCAGTGACATACAATAGCAGTTGACTTCAATTTTTACCCAGTTTTCTAGTGGATTCATATCCCACTTGCTATATTTCGGTCAATAAATTAAAGGTAATTTAAATCTCTTTCAAAATGACTTTCTTATAGATACTTGCAATAACTCATCTCATAGATGCCACATATCACGAAAACTTCTCCATTACTATCTACATGAACTACTGTGGTTTCAGTATCTCTAAATCAGATTAGGTAAAATTTTTTCTATAATTTTTATACTTCTACATGATTCCTTCTAAAATAACTATTTCTAAGCTAAGAATGTTTTAATATGCAGGTTGCATCAATGAGGACAGGTCAGGTAAGGTCCAGGCAATATTTACCAAGTAATAAGTACAAAATCTCAGTAGCTTAAAATAACAAAGCCTTTTTCCCATTTACAGTAGATGTCCATGGGTCATCGAAGGGTTCTACTCCATGTCTTTTTATTTCAGTACCCAAGATGATGGAGCAGTCATCACCATCTCAAATTCTACCAGTCATCAGAGCAGATGGAAACAGCTCTGTACAGTCTTGCACTGGTCATTCAAACATTCCAACCCAAAAAAAAACCACACTTCACTTCTGCTTTTGATCCATTAGTCCAATTATCTGAGAAAGTAAAACCCTGAAAAAAGTTTAAATCTTCAAAAAATTTTTTTTAATTTTTAAGTAATCTTTATACCCAACGTGGGTCTCCGACTTATACCCTGGAGATCAAGAGTCACAGCCTCTGCCAACTGAGCCAGCCAGGTGCCCCTCCAATTTTTTTTTAAATCTCTCTTGTTATAAGCACTGGGTACTGTATGTAAGTGATGAGTCACTAAATTCTACACCTAAAACTAATATTACACTGTGTGTTAACTAACTGGAATTTAAACAAAAACTTGAAAAAAAATTTCTCAAAGACACCTACTTCAGTAATTGAGTTACGAAGATGGGTTAGATAATGTTCCTAAAGGACTACGAATACAAATAGCACTCCAAATTTCTTTTTGTATTACTTCATTATCACATAACAACAATCTGTTCTTGCCAAATCTGCCAAAAGTGTAACTAGGGTAATTACCAAGCACCCTTTCAAAACTGCAAATTTGAACAGACCACCTGCTTAAAATCCTCTTATTACCGTCCATGAAATGATCCCTACCTACTTTTTTGTCATGGCAGAACATTCAATAAAACATACAGACTGCTCCAGGAAGACAAAAACTAATAAATACGCTGTCCTCGGGCTTCTCCATCTTTTTTTACATGCTGGCCAAGTCAGAATGCCTTCTCTGCCATCTCTACTTGATGAAATCATACTCTTCTCCAACTAAGCTTAAGCCCATCTCCACAGTGAAGCTTCACCTGAGACTGACCCCAGCACCCAGTTTTGTACTTCCTCAACAGTGATTCCACATCTCCACAATGACTGTTCCTCAGCTATACGCTAGATTACCAACTCTTCGAAAGCAGACTGTCGTGTATACCTCTGAATCCCTAGCCCCTGACATTACTGGCTAATCAACAAATAAGTATCTAGAAAAATAACTAACATCCCATAGGCTCAAATGAATAATCTGAAAAGAAAGTAACATGTTTTGATAAATAAGGGTCGTGTCACAGTTCATGAAGTTATAATTCCAAAAATAAGTTTGCTCAGTGAGCTCCTTGCAGTATCTAAATGCTGGGGTCAGTTTGTTGGTGGCAATTCTGATAAAATTACCCTAAAGCTGTAGGATATTCAGTTCATTTTTCCTTCATCCATTCCCCAGCCTTTAATTTATTCAACTAAGACTTAATGAATGCTAAGACTGTGCAGGTTTGAAAGATGGCATTAACTGTCACTGGAGCTATTGTCAACAATGTGAGACAAAAATAGGTCAGTTCAATATTTTACTCAGTGTTGTCTCACCTAATTTTTTCACTGTTCACTTTACCATCACCATAACAGGAGGGCTAATACTACACAGTGTAATTTTATGTTAACATAATTCACTGTAATTATCAAAAATTTTGGAACAAATACTATCCATTGGCCATAAGACTGTCAACTACCTTTATCTTAAAATCTTTTTTTGAAGTATAATATAGAAGAACATCTTTCAAGTACACAATTTTAATATTAAACACTTTAATTAAACAAAAGCAAATTGTTACATTAAAATAGATGGCTTTGGGGAGGGTATGTGCTATGGTGGGTGCTGTGAATTGTGTAAGACTGATGAATCACAGACCTGTATCCCTGAAACAAATAATACATTATATGTTAATTTAAAAAAAAGACAAAAGCTGAAATAAACCATATTCCCTCACACACACACACACACAAAAAAAAGATGGCTTTATTTTTAGAAACAAAATGAGGAAGTAAAAATATGAAGCCATGTTCAAATTCAGTTGTTGGATCTGAAAAGGTCTACAACTGAAAATGCTGCACACAAAACATAATAAAAATTATAAACCAAGTATTATTTGTAATGATACCTTACAAATGAAAGATTAAAATCTTCAAAAGCTGTAAAACACTTAGAAAAATAGCATGCTCTACATTCCTGGGATATTTTCAGAGAAAGAAAAAAGACAAAGTTATCAGTCCAATACTTAGTCATTCTAGTTATCACCATTTAGTTGCGTAACACATAGCAAAAGAAAGTGACTCACATAGCCACTGAACATTTTTTTTACGAAGCATTGTGCAGAGAATGTATTTTTTAAGAGCATATTTGTTTTAATAATAAAAAAGCTGACGAATTACAAGCTGTATCTTTTGGTGATGATATACTATTACATAACATCTGTACTACTGCAAAAATAACAAGAAACAGTGTTTATTTCTCATTTTTCATCATATAAATTTCCTAACCTAACTTGATAGGTATTTTTTCAATTTATGTCAGATACATGTGGGAAGACCATTTAATATAAGATTCTTCTGTGATATGGTATATATACACAATGGAATACTACGCAGCCATCAAAAGAAATGAAATCTTGCCATTTGCGACAACGTGGATGGAACTAGAGGGTATTATGCTTAGCGAAATAAGTCAATCGGAGAAAGACAACTATCATATGATCTCTCTGATATGAGGACGTGGAGATGCAATGTGGGGAGGTTGGGGGGTAGGAAAAGAAAAAATGAAAGAAGATGGGATTGGGAGGGAGACAAACCATAAAAGACTCAATCTCAAAAAACATACTGAGGGTTGCTGGAGGGAGGGGGGACAGGAGAGGGTGGTGGGGATATGGACATTGGGGAGGGTATGTGCTATGATGACTGCTGTGAAATGTGTAAACCTGGCAATTCACAGACCTGTACCCCTGGGGATAAAAATACATTATATGTTTATTTAAAAAATTAATTAATTAATTTAAAAATATATATAAGATTTTTCTGCATTGTAGGAATTTTATTTTTTTTAAAGATTTATTTATTTATTTATCTGACAGAGAGAGAGTGATCACAAGTAGTCAGAGAGGCAGGCAGAGAGAGAGAGGGGTAAGCAGGCTCCCCGCTGAGCAGAGAGCCCGATGCAGGGCTCGATCCCAGGACCCTGGGATCATGACCCGAGCTGAAGGCAGAGGCTTTAACCCACTGAGCCACCCAGGCGCCCCTGTATTGTAGGAATTTTAACCACTCATTTAACTGGCTTAAATATATTTATAGAATTATGAAGTATGTTGCTGATCAATAGAAATTCAGCTAAAAAAAATTACAAAAACTTTAAGTGACAGAGCAGCAAAGGGTCATTCTTAAAAATTAGGAGACTACTAAAACAAATAGTTGGTTAGAATCATTGTTTTATATAATAAAGCTTTAGCACAGGAATTCCACCAGATCTCCTGGGTAAAGTGTAATAAAAGCTGTTAATGTAATGAAAGGAAACTCACTGAATAGCTGACTTTCTAAGGTATTTTTTTCAGAGACTAGAACTAACCATACCCACTTATAATACAATATTAAAGTGCATTTACTGGTTTTTGAGAAAAAAGAATGCTAAGCAGAGGAAATGGTATGAAATGCAGGAAAAAGATACACCTTTTTATTCAAGTGAATAAAAAAACTCAACTGGCAAATACTGTCGAAAAATTGGGGGACAAAATGGCACATTTAATGGAACATTTTAAACACTCTTAAAAGAAATAAATGTCAAACTATAGGTAACAATGATATATTTTAATACATCAGACATACCCAAGGATACCAAAAGACATTAATATTATAGTAAATAAAACTTAAAAAGAAAAAATCTAGTTACCATATGTTCCCAAGCTTAATGAAGAGAATATTATTAACAAAGACAGGTTTGAACCAAATGATAAATATATTGGAACTTCGAACCTCCTTGTGTAAAATATTTCACAATTAATTCCTGAAAGACAAACTTGAAACATTTGGATAAAAGATCCAGTTTTTAGACTGTGAATCAGTAATTATATTAAATTTGATACCCAATCAAACAGAATGAATTCTTTTAGATTAGGAAATTTCTATTGTTAAATAGAAAGAGTATATTACCATAGACAACAACCTACTAGTACAAAAAGGATTCCAACTGTGACTTAATGAAAAACACAAAAAATCAACAGGCTCAACAGTGTACCAAATAAACACTTTGCATTGTTCTGTATGCAGTGAACTGAAATGAATTTATGAATAGGCAAGAATACACTTTATAAAAATTTCCAAAATTATATAAATATTTCTAAAACAAATTTTTTTTTAAAGATTGTATTTATTTATTTCACAGAGAGAAACACAGAGAGAAAAGGAACACAAGCAGGGGGAGCAGGAGAGGGAAAAGCAGGCTTCCTGCTGAGCAGGGAGCCCGATGTGAGCCTCAATCCCAGGACCCTGGGATCATGACCCGAGCCGAAGGTAGCCGCTTAACGACTGAGACACCCAGTTGCCCCCAAAACAAAATATTTCTAAAGATGCATGTTTGTATTGCTCATTTTAGAGACTGTTAAACTGTATTTGTTATTAACTTTCTTAAATTTTTATTTTATTATGTTAAGTAATAAAAATACTATTTTCTGAAATCTGAGTTTCAATCACAGGAGAGTGTGTTTGTATACTTTTGTGTGCCTATTTGGGCACTTTAACATAAAATGTATTTCTTGCTGTTAGTTGCAGTTGACCGTATTTTGATAACCACTACCTTAAACAGATTCTTGCATATGTACAAGAGGCACATTTAAGAATGTTCATAATCACAAAGCAGTTAGAAATCACATAAATGTCCATCAGTAGGTGAATAGAAAAATAAATGATGCATATTCATGCAGTGGAATACTAGTTTTTCAATAATGAAAATCAATGAGCTATAGTTACATGTACCAATAATGATAAATCATAGAAATACGCAAACATGTATTAATTTTATACATTTTAAAAACAAAACTGAAAAACCTGTTGTTTAGGAATACTTATTCATGGTAAAACTATTAAGAAAATGAATTTTATTTAAAACAAAACAAAACACACCGAATCTATACTCAGGAGGATGGTTACTTCAGTGGGGGATTTGGAAGAATGAGATCTAGGCAGAGTACAAAAGGAGTCTCAAAGCTACTAATAACATTAAATTAAATTTCTTAAATTGGGTGATGGGTTCATAAGGTTTAGTTTCAGTGGTATGCTTCACGACATGATACATACTCTTTTGTTTATATCAAATACTCTTTAAGGAAATGTTGGAAAAATATATACCAAATTACTGGTATTAGTTATCTCATGGGTAAGGAACTGTGGGGAACTTTTGTTTTCTATATATTTATGAATCATTTTGATCTTTTATAAGGAACACAAACCAAAAACGAACACAGAACTAAAAAAGGATGAATTTTATGATAACTAAAAAATGTGAAATCGAATAATAGCTTACTGAAGTTAGAGCCTCCAGAAAAAAAGCTGTTAAGAGTTTATTAGTTATTGTATTAGTTATATTAGTATTTCTCAAATGTATAACAAAACTTTCAGGTATATGTTCAGTACAAATGCATTTAAAATAAATTTCAGGGGCACCTGACTGGCGTCGTTGGTAGAGCATGCAGCTCTTGGTCTCAGGGTCATGAGTTTGAGCCCTACACTGGGTGTAGAGATTACTTAAAAATAAAATATTTTTAAAAATAAAAAAAAAATTTGTAAAATTATATAACATAGTTAACTGGAACAAAGTGACTCAAAAGTCTAGATTTTTTAAGGAAAATTACACTTTTAAGTATTTAAAAATTACAGTTGTTTATATATTTAGGCACACAGAGAGAAAGTAAGAGATCACGTGATAACTGATAGAAGCAGAAAACATTCACTTTAAGCTCAGAAGGCTGACCTTCAGTCTGCATAGTTTTGATATGGATCAAATAAGTGCTGGTTGCAACATTCTTAAAGGTCTCATGACTGTCTGTAGATCTCACCAATAGTTACTATCGAACTGAATGATAAACACCAGAGAAATCTAGTGAAAGTAGTTTTACTCATAAAAACTCGAAGGAGATATTTATGATCTAATACTCCTTGCACGTCCCCTCCCCCTTGTTGCACTACAAAATGTCTCAAGAATTTTTTCTTGACTGTTGCCCTCAACAAGCCCACAATACATGTGCAGGTAAGGACACTGCATTAAAAATTTTTTTTCCTGTAAATGCTTTATTATTTTCAGTAGAGATGGAAGAATTAAAAGTTTCTATCTTCAGATATTATACTATTTATAGGAAGTGGCAAACCAAAAATAATTTTAATTCAATACAGAAAGTACTAACATGGGAGGTCAGGAGATGTTAGCATGACAGAGAGGGGGATCAGGAAAGTTTTCAGATAACCTTTTAAGGAATCCTAAATTTAAGGCAAACTGAAGTTAGCATACTGGCCAGAGCAAGGACTTCCAGACGGAAAACTATGTAAGCACTGAAGGTAGGGCACAATTAAGAAATTGTAAAAAGAGGGGCACCTGGGTGGCTCAGTGGGTTAAAGCCTCTGCCTTCAGCTCAGGTCATGATCCCAGGGTCCTGGGATCGAGCCCCGCATCTGGCTCTCTGCTCAGCAGGGAGCCTGCTTCCCTCTCTCTCTCTCTCTCTCTCTCTCTCTCTCTCTCCCCGCCTGCCTCTCTGCCTACTTGTGATCTCTGTCTGTCAAATAAATAAATAAAATCTTAAAAAAAAAAAAAAGAAATTGTAAAAAGAACACCTGGGGCTAACCAGAAAACTAAAGCCTGAATAAAAAGGAGGTTCAGGGAGAAACTAGATAGGGATTCTCACAAAGTCATCCAAAAACTTATCTTATTGATACTCAATACTGATGTTACTGGGAGTTAACAGTTCCCTCCTCTAAACTAGCTCTGTATCTTAAACAGACTTTTTTTATTATTTCCTTTAGCACACTATATGATTATCTTACCATTTATTTTGTGAAAATTCATAAAGGGAAACCTCACTAAAATGGAGCCAGGTGGGCAGATGGTGAGTTCTCATGCCCTACCACTGGTGGTCAACTGCAGCCCAACAGAAAGAGATGTGCCTTGCAACACCATACTACTTTATTTTTTTATAAGATTTTTATCTATTAATTTGAGAGAGGGAGAGTGATAGAGAGAGAAAGAGAAAGAGTGAGCACAAGCAGGGGGAGGGGCAGAGGGAAAGGGAGAAGCGGATTCCACCCTGAGCAGGTAGCACAGTGCAGTGCTTGATCCCAAAACTGGGATCAAGACCTGAGCTGAGACTAAGGCAGACGCTCAGCCAAATGAGCCATCCTGGTGCCCCCACACTGCTTTAGCTACTACTTTACTAAGCCTGCAGGAGGAAGGTTTTCCTCCTCCCCAGGCAACAGCCCAGCCAATGAGAGACTGTCACAACTCAGCCAATGAAAGACATTATACTTCCAACTCCCAGTTTACACCAATGGATTTTTTGTTTATAAAAGTCTTCCCAACTTCCCCCTTTCCCCTATAAAAGAGCAAAACTCTCCTTTGGTCTCTGGACTAGCCTATAGTTTTGCCCCAGCTTGCTGGTCCTGAATTTCTATTCTTTATTCCCAAATAAACCCATTTTTGCTGCTAAAATAACTGGCAGCTTTATTTTTAGGGTTAACAGTTCGAAGTAAATTCATTCAAAGTTTTCATTACTTTATTGCTACTAATCTATCCTATTCAGAAATCCCCTCTATCCTTCCCCAAGAAAAGCCACTCATTTTGTTCATTAACAAGAAGTTTCACTGAGCTTCAATGTCCAGAGTTTTTACGGAATCACTGGCCTCACAACTAAACTCAATCTCCAAACCCCTTTCCCAGAAGTTGGGCTGGCTCAAAGTCCCAACCCTCTAAACAATCACATGATTTGGATCTTCCTGAGTGACCAGCCCCCTCCCAAAGTGATCTAGGGGCTCACCATGAGTCATCTCATTAGCATAATGACAATGATAGCACAGTGATCCAAGGAGCTCATAAACAACAAAGACACCATTCTGTCACTCGGGAAATTCCAAGGGTTTTAGTTGCTTTGTACCAGGAACCTGGTGCAAAAACCAAACTATTATACAACAGGGAGCGATTCTGTCTGTCCTTCATTAGCTGGTATAAGGTAGAAGCCTTCATTCCCCTCATCAAAGCTCTCCCATTTAATTTCTGAAGACCACTAATGAAGAAAATATCATCAAGGCTGTCACAGCTATGTGCCAGAAGGAATCTGATAAAATTTTAAGGGAAGATATCACTCTAACCCACTGCAGATGTTAAAATAGCTACATTCTATTCTACCCCAAATCTCTGTTCAAGTTTTTTTTGTCTTTATCTTCTAACACAATACTGAAACATGGGAACTCCCTTAATTGTCACTTGACTTAACTATTTCAACACTTACACAAAATAAATCTTAGCTTTTGTTTCCTTTGAAGAAAGGATCCAGGTTTTGTGGACCAGTATCTTTTACAACTTAGGGAACTCTTTTTAAAGAATAAGATACCAAATTAGATGTGAAGTAAACATTTATTTAGAATATGAAAATAAACCACAATAAGTTACAAATTTTTTAAAAAATTTTTAAAAGATTTTATTTATTTATCAGAGAGAGAGAGCAGAGGCAGGTAGAGCAGCAGGTAGAGGCAGAGGGAGAAGCAGGCTCCCCGCCAAGCAAGAAGCCCGATGCGGGACTCGACCCCAGGATGCCGGGACCATGACCCAAGACCAAGGCAGCAGCCCAACCAACTGAGCCACCCAGGTGTCCCTAAATTACAAATTTTTTAAAGCTGACAAATACGACAAACATCAGAAATTCGGGAAAACTGGCATATTTTTACCAACTGCTTCACCAGTCTCTATATTTTCCTACATCTTCCTTATTTTCTCTTATTTTCCTACCTTTCTGGCTGTGTACTTGATTGCCTTATCATATTAAAATCTTATAATATTAAGAAAATAAAAACATAATTCAGTCTTTCTGCTAACGTTTGATCAGTTTTTATTATGGATAGTTTATAAAAGTTTTTTATCAGTTTTAAAAGTTATGATAAGGTCATATACATTTTTAGGAATGTTGTCAGACTTAGGAAAACTCCTATTAAGTTTCTTTCATATATGAATTTTAAGATTTAGAAAAATTTTCCAGACTAGCTTCTGACTCCATATATTTAAACCATGTTTCACTTCCTCTGCCTAAATATTTCTGGTACCAGACCCATAGAACTTATTTAGATTGCTTTAAGACCCCTGGCCTTTACATCTACATATCACAAAACCATCAGCACAGTGGACAGTAAGAATATTCCTGGGGGGCACCTGGATGGTAGAGTCGATTAAGCGTCTGACTCGTGGTTTCAGCTCAGGTCGTGAGCAGGGTCCTGTGATTGAGCGCTCCATCAGGCTCTGTGCTCAGTACGGAGTCTGCTGAAGACTCTCCCAGAGCACCTGGGTGGTTGAGTCAGTTGTGTGTTGGATTCTTGATTTCAGCTCGGGTTGCGATCTCAGGATCATGGCATCAGGCCCCAAGTCAGGCTCCAAGCTCAACAGAAAGCCTCTGCCCCTCCCCCTTATGTATTCACTTGCTCTCTCAAATAAATATATAAAACCTTCAAGAAAAAAAAAAAAAAAGAAAGAAAAGAAAAAGAATATTCCCGGAAGTCATAACTATGCCAGAACAGCTAGTAAGAACTTAATAATACACAGAAACAACTGCAAACCATGTACTCCATCTAAGTGTATCCCCTTAACCAGATCCCCAAAATGCCTCTGGCCGCTCTAATGCCTCCCAACATGAGGGTATGATAGAGGGAAAGTCAAAGTGAAAGAAACAATTTTAATTGGTTAAAATATCTAACTTTTGGGGTGCCTGGGTGGCTCAGTCGTTAAGCAGGACCCTGGGAGGGAGCCCCGTATGGGACTCCCTGCTCAGCAGGAAGCCTGTTTCTCCCTCTCCCACTCTCCCTGCTTGTGTTTCCTCTCTTGCTGTATGTCTCTCTCTGTGTCAAATAAAAAATAAATAAAATCTCAAAAAATAAAAGAAAATAAAATATCTAACTTTTGTAAAAACTTTACACCCCCCCATCTCTCTTCATTGACCAGTCACTAAATCCCATCAATTCAAGCCTCTGAATTATATTCTGAATCTATCCCCTTTGTTCTGAAGTCACCACTACCTCCTTATAACAGATCTTCATTATCTTATTCATATCTATCATGAAGAATTTTCAAATTAGTAGACCTGCCACCAGCCTCAACTTCTACTTCATCCTATATTCTATCAACTGTCTTAGTAAAACGCAAACTAAACATGTTTTCTTCCCTAAAAACCTTCCACAGATCCAAAATACCTCTCATATAAGCACCTAACAACTTTGCCCAGTATATAGGACCTCTCAGGATTTGGCTCCAACCCACAAGTATAGCTTCTTCTTCTACCACTCCTTACTGGTATACAAAGAAGTGGTATACCACTTCTCCTACCACATACCTAGTGTTTTAACCAGACTATACAACATTTCATCATTCTCCAAATACACTTTACTCACTCATGTTTCTGTGTGTTCATGCAGATCCCTGTAATGGGACATAGGGTAACTCCTCCTTTGTCCATGTTGATTCCTCTGTTCCCAAACTAATTTCTATTCACTCCTCAGGTCCCATCAAATATCAGCTCTTTGAGAAAACTTCTTGCAATCCCTCACAGCTAATCTACTTCTCTTGTAAGATTTTATCCATAATTTAATCTTCACAGTTACCATACTATATGATAGCTAGCAACTGCCTGTCATCATCCTAAAGTGACTGAATCTTAAGGTCTGGTTATATCTCACTAATCTCTACATTTCTGGTATAGATAATAAAATTTAATATTAATGTTAACCGAATGAATAAACAGTAGCAGAGTAAGAACTCAAGTCATTAGACTCCATGTTGTAAGCTATTTTACTCTACATTTTACTAGAAACACTTATTGAATAAGAAATTTAATTCTCAAATCTGTCTTCACTGTTAGATTGTGAGCTCTGTCAGTGAAGGAAAACTCTCTGATGCTCTGTATCCAATGTCTAAAGTGAAGTTTTATACATAGTTAAGATTAATATTAGTTAAATGAATAAATACATGAATTAATTAATAAGTAAAAGAAAAGATCATACTTACAAAATTGGATGATCACTTAATTTGTCTAATGACGACAGGTTAACCAGGAAACCCTTTCATTCAGTTCTGGTCTCCTTTCTCAACTATTTAAATATCATATATAGCAATCTTATTTAAACTGCATTACTGAAGGCAAGATTCTACAGTGCCATGGATCTAATTTTGAAAAGAGGTTATAATGTATCTATCAATCAATATCTATTGCTTCAAATTGGCTCATTTCATGCACTCATTTTCCACCTGAACCCATAGGATTTAACTTAAATCCTATGCCAGGACTTCAGTAAATGTCTGATGAACAAATAAAACTCTGTGTGTATGTGTGTGTGTGTGTGTACAAGAGGACTTTATAAGATCTCAAATTCTTTTTGAAAGTATTAAGAATATAAATGATATATAAAGATACACACATACACATAGAATCACAAACACCTACTCCCAAATTAAAATAAAGTCAAAAAATTTTTAAAGATTTTTATTTATTTATTTCATAGGTTGAGAGAGAGAGAGAGAGCATGAGCAGCGTGAGGGGCAGAGGGAAATGCAAACTCCCCACTGAGCAGGGAGTCCACTGTGGGGCTCAATCCCAGGACTCTGGAATCATGACCAAAGCTAAAGGCAGACACTCAAATAACTAAGCCACTCAGGTGACCCAAATAAAGTCAAATATTTTACTATTATCCATTTACTTCTAGTAATAGTAAAAATATGTATTTCCCTCTAGTATGTCAAGAAAAAAAGAGTTAAAAAATATTAGGATAGACCCTTCTCTCCTCTTCTTCCAAAATACATTGTTAAATTAGGAAGTTACACAACATGTTTTAATGCAGTCATCATTTTAGTGATTATATTACAAAGGACCCTACTACTTATAAAATCACCAACAACTGAGGAGAATTTTAGACAGTTTAGTTATAAATAGTTTCGTTTGTTGGAATTTATGGAAAAGAAACAGACAAGAAAAGGGTGGTAATAGGAGGCAGAAAATATTTGTGATCATAAACAAATAAGAAAATAAAACCCAAAATATCAACTCAATGTACATCTTCAAAATGGCTTTAATCAGGGAGCCTGCCTGGCTGGCTCAGTCGGTAGAACATGTGACTCTAGATCTCAGGGTTGTGAGTTCGAGCCCCATGTTGGTTGTGGAGCCTACTTAAAATAAAAAAATTCTTTTTTTTTTTTTTAAAGATTTTATTTATTTATTTGACAGAGAGAAATCACAAGTAGGCAGAGAGGCAGGCAGAGAGAGAGGAGGAAGCAGGCTCCCCGCTGAGCAGAAAGCCCGATGTGGGGCTCGAACCCAGGACCTGGGATCATGACCTGAACCGAAGGCAGCGGCTTAACCCACTGAGCCACCCAGACGCCCCAAAATAAAAAAATTCTTAAAAATGGAAGTATTTTATTTTAAAATGGCTTATCTTCCTTTCTAGTGCTTATCATTTTTTTCTCTTCTAAATTTTTGCTACCAATCAATCATCTCTTCAAATGGCTTGCAGTGAAAGCAACAAACAAAATACACTCTCTTAGGAAAATCAATTAAATTGTTCGTGGCAAAACCAAAGATCCATGAAGTCTTCAAGTTTATTAGTTAATATAAGAGTAGAATATTTCTACTAAACCAATTGTCTTTTAAAAATTAACTCTTGGGACGCCTGTGTGGCTCAGTGGGTTGGGCTGCTGCCTTTGGCTCAGGTCATGATCCCGGGGTCCTGGGATCGAGTCCCACATCGGGCTCCTTGCTCGGCAGGGAGCCTGCCTCTCTCCCTGCCTCTGCCTGCCTCTCTGCCTGCTTGTGTGCTTTCTCTCTCTCTCTGACAAATAAATAAAATCTTTTTTTTTAAATTAACTCTTATTTTAAGAATAAACAAATAAAACTCTTATAAAGTAAAAGTTATTTCCACCAAGTATACCGAAGCACATAAAAATAGAAAGAAAAAGGGTCATTTAACCCAATTAATTACATCTTCTTGATTCATGTGCCGACTTAGTTAATTTCTGCCAGCTAATCTGGTCTATAATAACTCCTGAGAAAGGGAAATTGTTACCTCCAAAACAAGCTTACTCTACTTTTGTATTTCTTTACTACTAGGAAGTTCTCCTCTAATGAGCTAAAATGATTCAATCTATACCATCTACTCATTGGTTCTTCTATCCTTGAGGTTTCACAAATAAATCAATAGATCTAATCTCATTTCCACGTGAAGAAAGCTCATCAAATGAAGGAGGGTTATCACATATACCCTGGTTTTCTTTCTTCCTAATAAAAACTATCCAGGTTTTTCAATCCATCTTCATGACATGATTTTAAATTTCTTCAACAACAAGAAAAGAATGTTTTAGAATCCACCCTCTCAATCATGAGTTTCAACATGAGAAATAATATATAGCTAACAAAAGAGCAATACAGAATTATTATCCTCTTAATTTTTGAAACCTAAGGATAAAATACTTTGTTTTTGTAGGAGTGGATTGCCATAAATGTCCAGGGAAGCTTATAACCAATGTTTTATTGTTGATGAAGGAAAAAAAAAAAAAAAAAAGGAAAGAAGATAGTGAAAGAGTCTCTAAAATACAAGAGGCTACCTTTTTGCCCTAAACTTTATTATTTTTTTTTTACACTAAGGCTATAGTATTTCATATATCAATTCCCTTTTCCTACTAGAAAGTTCATACTTTATATCAAGGTTCTTTCATGTGTTTTAAAAAAAAAAAAAAAAGAGGAGCACCTGGGTGGCTCAGTGGGTTAAGCCTCTGCCTTCGGCTCAGGTCATGGTCTCAGGTTTCTGGGATCAAGCCCTGCATCGGGCTCTCTGCTCACCAGGGAGCCTGCTTCCCCCTCTCTCTCTGCCTGCCTCTCTGCCTAGTTGTGATCTTTTTCTGTCACATAAATAAAATCTTTAAAAAATTTTTTTTAATTAAAAAAAAAAAAGACACCATTTTATTGTAGCTGAAAAAACGGGTCAATGTTCCCAATTTGTTCATGTACTTAATAAAGTTAAAATACTAAACTAATACTAATAAGCCAAAAAACGACTGAATGTATCTGACTAAACCATTTAACCCTTCTAAGCCTCAGAGTACCCTCACTGATAAAATGAAGATGAAGAATTAAGATCAGAAGATCTCATACGCTTTGATGTCAGCACCTCTTTATACTTTAAAAAAGGTATTCATTACTTCATAGAGTTTATATATATATATCCCTGTTTACCACACTAAAATTAAAACAAAAGTTTTAAAGGTTTATTAATTTTTTTTAAAGATTTTATTTATTTATTTGACAGAGATCACAAGTAGGCAAGAGAGGCAGGCAGAGAGAGAGAGGAGGAAGCAGGCTCCCTGCTGAGCAAAGAACCTGATGCGGGACTCGATCCCAGGACCCTGAGACCATGATCTGAGCCAAAGGCAGAGGCTTTAACCCACTGAGCCACCCAGGTGCCCCAAAGGCTTATTAATTTTTTTAAATAGAACATTAAATGTCAACTTAAGTAAATTTTTTAAGTAATTAATTTGTATATTAGGATGAAAGTAGTAGGTTGTACACTGTTAATTTAGACGCTACAATTGAATGACTATCCATTATAGTTAAAAATGATGAGCTAATGAAATATACTTCTCAGTGAAGTACAGAAGATTCAGCCAGTATTCCTAGGATTTTAGTCTACTTATTTTTCTGATCTTATTATCACTTCCGTTTTTATTTGTGTCTGGCCATGAAATTGAAGCATGAAAAGTATGCAGGTGCTATTATAACTATTTGCCAAAGTCATTGTTGATTATGGCCACAATGATTTTATTGGAATGTGTGAAATCAGAGATTGAAATTGCTTTTATTTCTTAAATTTGATTTTTTTTCCTCTGGAAAAGTACATGTGTTACTTTGAATTCAGTGAATAAAACATACCACTCACTATAGGCTAGTAAATACAGATGGATTTTCTTGTATTCCTAAACTTTGTGTATAGTTTAGTCATAATTATGTTAACATCATCTTCATAATACTCTCTCTCCTTTTTTTTTTTTTTTTTTTTTTTAAAGGAGGCAGAGAGGCAGGCAGAGAGAGAGGAGTAAACAAGTTCCCCGCCGAGGAGCGAGCCAACACAGGGCTCGATCCCAGGACCCTGAGAATCATGACCTGAGCCGAAAGCAGAGGCCTAACCCCCTGAGCGACCCAGGCGCCCCCATCTTCATAATACTCTTAAGATTATGAACAACCATACTGCTTTCTCTTACAACATTTATCTTTTTTTTTTTCTTTTACTTTGTCTTTTAGTTTTGGAATCCTATAGATATTTCCTGTAAGAGTATAAAGTTCTCCCTACTTTAGTTTCCCTCATTCCACTTAGGACAGTGCTTTACATATAGTAGATGATCTGTATATATTTCGTAAATAAGAAGTAATTTGGGAGACGCCTGGGTGGCTCAGTCTTAAAGCATCTGCCTTTGGCTCACATCATGATCCCAGGTTCCTGGGATCGAGCCCTGCATGGGGCTCCCTGCTCAGCGGGAATGATGCCTGCTTCTCCCTCTTCCACTCCCCCTGCTTGTATTCCCTCTCCTGCTGTGTCTCTCTCTGTCAAATAAATAAATGAAATCTTTTTAAAAATAAATAAAATAAATAATTATTATATTTTTCATGAATATGGAATTATGATAGTTAATAAGATTTACTTTATGTCAACCTTAAGAATATCTACTTAATTTTATACTACTAAAGAGAAGTTTCTATGGCATATAACTCTAGCAATAGTTTCTACCTCTAAGATAAAATTCAGAAAAAAAGATAAAATTCAGTACTGAATAAGTTTATGTTTCAATACTTTCCACTGAGATCCTCTATCCCCAAAATATGCCCTAAAAATATTAGAAGATCTTCTATACACTTCTTAAAAGTTCTGTATTCATTTAACCTCTGTATTTGTACAAACAAAACAGGCAAAACAGCACCATCTGGTGGGTATCACCTTAGTTTTAAAATAATTGTCTACATTTACCTTATTAATACTTCTTTGAATAAAACTGCCTAATAGAGGGGCACCTGGGTGGCTCAGTGGGTTAAAGCCTCTGACTTTGGCTCAGGTCATGATCCCAAGGTCCTGGGATCAAGTCCCGCATTGGGCTCTCTGCTCAGCAGGGAGCCTGCTTTTTCCTCTCTCTGCCTTCTTGTGATCTCTCTCTGTCAAATAAATAAATAAAATCTTAAAAAAAAAAACCCTGCCTAGGAGGGAATCATTTTAAAGTACTATGAATTAATGATGAAAAGTATCTTAATTAGCAACCAAACGTACACTTTAAAATTGAAGGAAGGTGGCAGCATTGTTTCTTATTTACTAAGAAGCTAACTGTTTCTGTGATGCTATTAAGGATAAAATCTCCTCAGAACTTAACCTTGTGGTCCTAGCTTAAAAAAGAAGTGTTCATATTCAATACAGAAATAATTTGTCTTTTTCACACAATACATCTATACTATTCATTGAAAAGGATGAGATGTGAACATAATCTTCACAAAAGATAGTATGGTCTGTTATTTACACTTTAATTTAGAGTTAATTTTTTATAGATGTATATCTAAATTAGCTGAAATTAGTAAAGCTAATCTCAAGGTTATTAACAATAAAAGCTATCTGTGTACTAACAATGTACTAGATAATGGTCAGAACATAAATTAACTCCCAATTTTAGTGAGCCAAATAAACACGCAACAACTATGGAAAGTAGTATAAACAAACAGAAGACAAAATCAGAAGAAAGGTTTTGTTTTTTTTTTAATTTTGATAATTTTCATATCAGGCTTTCCAAGGGGAAATGGAGAAGAAAAGCAGGATCAAAATACTAAAACCAGGGGCACCTGGGTGGTTCAGTGGGTTGGGCCCCTGCCTTAGGTTCAGGTCACGATCTCAGGGTCCTGGGACCGAGCCCCGACGGGCTCTTTGCTCAGCGGGGAGCCTGCTTCTCTCTCTCTCTGCCTGCCTCTCTGCCTACTTGTGATCTTTCTCTGTCAAATAAATAAAATCTTAAAAAAAAAAAAAAAAACAACTAAAACCAAACAGACAGCATATCTCTTAGATGCACTTTTATCTACAATGATAAAGATTACAAAATATGGCTTTCCAGTAACTAGTGGTTAACCACACACTACCTTACATCATAATAGGCACTGTATTTACAATGGAAAACAAATACAAATAGAAAAAGACACAAACCCATTCTCTTATGGAGCTTATAATGTAGCTGCTGCTCTTCCCACTCTTTGAGCACCTTCCAGATGTACCAGTTCTTGCCCATTTTAATTACACTGTTGTTTTCTAATATAAAGAAATTGAGCATCTCAATTTATACAACATTTACACTAAAAAATGCTGACCATTATTAAATTCTGCTTCAACACAAAAGATTTAAAGTTTATCTCTGTTCCTTGCACTAAAATGACAACAAATTCACAAGAACAGTATTTTTGGTGAAAAATATCCACAATATATTGAAGTCTTTAAAGTAACAGAAATACTGATGGCTGAACAAGAACACCAGAGGAG
The DNA here is from genome assembly GCF_902655055.1 of Lutra lutra. NCBI lineage: Eukaryota > Metazoa > Chordata > Mammalia > Carnivora > Mustelidae > Lutra > Lutra lutra. Next base: position 35,972,336 of record NC_062291.1, on the reverse strand, counting down.
GAGGAAGGGAAGAAGAAGTAAGAATCAAGTAAGTTTATTTGCAGAATTGCCAAAGAACTTGGAAATTTCTGGAGACAAGGGCTATGTATCCATATTAAAAAGCAGAAAAATTAAAGTGTGCACACAGAAGAATAAAATAAACACACTCCTTTCTCTCACACACTACTTGTGCACACACACACACACACTACTTCCCCTCTTCCTTCCTCCTTTCCCAACTCTCCCTCTCCTCCTCCCTACTCCTCCTCTTTCTCTCCCTTACCTGACAACAAATAAATAAGATGGTAAGATGACATCAGCATGGGAATAAAGTAATGCTCTAGAACGTTCTGATAATTAACTCTATTTTTTTAAAATTTTTTTAAAGACTTTTTTATTTATTTGATCACAAGTAGGCAGAAAGGTAGGCAGAGAGGAGGAAGCAGGCTCCCTGCTGAGCAGAGAGCCGGATGCAGGGCTTGATCCCAGGACCCTGGGATCATGACCTGAGCCAAAGGCAGAGGCTTTAGACTTACCATGGGGAGAGCTTTAATAACAGATATTTAAAAAAATATCTTTATCAAAAGCTTTCAATATCTTGTGACTTAACTTACCCTTCATAAATTTTTTTTTAAGATTTTATTTATTCATTTGACAGAGAGAGACCACAAGTAGGCAGAGAGGCAGGCAGAGAGAGAGGGAAGCAGGCTCCTTGCTGAGCAGAGAGCCGGATGCAGGGCTTGATCCCAGGACCCTGGGATCATGACCTGAGCCAAAGGCAGAGGCTTTAACCCACTGAGCCACCCAGGCGCCCCATTAACTCTATTTTTAAAAGGATTAAGTTATCAAGCAAAATCTTTTTCATATTTTCCCAGAACATTCAATACAAAGAAATCAAAATCATTTTAAATTATCTAATGGTCCTTCTATAAATAAAAAAATTTCATCATTTTGGATTAATGATTTAAATATTGATTAATGCTTTAAAATGTCATTTTCCTAAAATTCCTGAAAGCATCATTTTCTTAAAATGTAACTTCCAATTCAAGTAATATTTATTCTATACACTACAGACATTCAGTGAGCTTCAACAGCATTCAATAAGCAGAACTATGTACTACAGACAATGTGATATGAAATGGTCACAGGCCTCAAGAAGTTCAGTCTAATACAAAGGTTAACACAGACAAATTATATTGTACAACAGAAGCCAATTTATTAGAGGTGAAGAGGGAGCTTTCTGGAAGAAGCAGAAAAGTTTTGAAGTTATCAAGCAGCTAAGATTTGGGAAGGGTAGAACAGCACATGCAAGGCACAGATACAATAAAAAGCAATTAATTCTTACTAGGGCTAAATTCTTACTAGGGCTGTTGGCAGGGAGCAATGAAAAAGGGAAAACATGATCTGCTTCCAAAGTCGTGCTATAGTAACTTAAAATTCATCTTGTAGGCAATGGGAGAACTATTTAAGTATTTTAATAACATGGTCAAGTAAAAGGACAAATTAGTGTCTCAGAAAGATGGACAATTAGTATGACAGAAACAAAAGTACAATGAACATTAAAAGAAGAATGTAAAGTAAGGATAGGAGAGAGGGCGAGAACGGAGGCAAAGTTATGAGGTGCTACTGGAACATCCCAGGCAAAAACTATGGAAAAAAAGAACAGATAGTGTTGGACACAAACAGGCATGATCTATATTCATTGACATGTACTAAGCTCCTAGAATATGTTTGGTATAGTGCCAAGCCCTAATGACACAAAGATAAAAGTACTCTTGCCTTTGGGTAGCTCATAATCTAAAGGAAACAAAAGAAAACAGGAAATTACAAAATGATCTAATAATTCCAGTAACATAAAATCTGCATATAACCCAGATTTAGGAGGTGCCAAAAAAGAAGACAACAAGCCTAACCTGGAGTCACTTATGCTAACCTCCACATCACCAAGATTTACTTACAGTTTTAGCTTTCCCAGAAATGAAACAGTTAACCAGTCAGGAATGGCCTGATCATTACTAGTTAGGTAACCTGCCTAATTAGACCGCTGCCATCGCCTAAAAGGAAGCTAACTGCAAAAACCAAACTGCTTTTGGGGCACCTGGGTGGCTCAGTGGGTTAAGCCTCTGCCCTTGGCTCAGGTCATGATCTCAGGGTCCTGGGATCGAGTCCCGCATTGGGCTCTCTGCTCAGCAGGGAGCCTGTTCCTCCTCTCTCTCTCTCTGCCTGCCTCTCTGCCTACTTGTGATCTCTCTCTGTCAAATAAATACATAAAATCTTAAAACAAAAAACAAAAATAAAAACCAAACTGCTTTTTTGTCTGGTAAAACTCTTGTTCCCACTCCTTTCTGCCCAGAAAAGTCTTTCATTTTGTATAGCTCCTTTGGATCTCCTTTTTCTCTCTGCTAGACTAGAAGCACCTATTTCATGAATCACTGAATTGTTAAAAACAAAACCACAAGACCAAAATGGAGTCACTTAGGGTTAAGCTACCACATCAGTAAACCAAGACTTAATAAGCAAACCTAATTAGAGTTTAAACAACACCTCTCCTTGTCCCATCCTCCCCACCAAGAATGCGAACTTTAACCAGCCCACCTATAGTTTGCATTGTTTTAGGCAAAGTTGTCCTCCTGCTGAGAGATACAAACAGAAAAATGTTCACCCTTAACCCAAAAGGCTGACCTATAGCCTGCATAATTTCGATAAGGATCAACTAAGTGCTGGTTGCTACATTCTTAAAGGGTCTCATGACTGCCTGTATATTCCACTAATCGTTAATATTGAAATGAATGATAAGCACCAAAGAAATCTTGCAAAAGTAGTTTTACAAGTAGAAACTAGAAGATTTATGATCTAATACTCCTTGCACATTCCCTCTACTCTTGAGCTCTAAGCATATAACCACCAGCTTCATAGAGCGAAAAGTGCAGCCCTTTCCACCCACAGGTGCTGTCCTGGTGCTACTTAAATATATCTACTAAGTTGCACTGTAGAAAGTCTTGAGAATTCTTTCTTGGCTGTTGCACTCCAAGATCCACAAACATTTTTGGTGGTCATGTACGGGGATTTCAGAATAAATCCAAGAGCCTCGATGAGACTTGGTAAGTCATCTTTACCCCAGCCTTTGTTTCTTACCTCTTCTTTTTCCTTCTTCAGAGATGTCCTGAATAGTATGACCCTTCAGCACATGTCTTCAGAACGTGTCTTACTCAAGGGTTCAGGAGAGAGCCTCTTGCCTCTGGTGACTACACCATGGGCAGGAATGGACTACTACCAACCAGCTTGGGACTAGTACCTTGGCCAATAATGGAATTAGGCTCAGAAATCAGACTCTCCTACTTTTTCCTGTTCTTTTAATGCATATATTCTTGTCAGGCATAGGACAGCCACATTTTTCGTTAGGATGGCCATCAATCCCAAGACTCCCGGGTAAGGTTTACTCCTAAATAACTGGGCATGATCCCTCGATGAGCATAAAATCCAAGTTGGGTCTCACTGTGGGCTTCCTGAAAAGGACTAGAGCTATTACCCAGTTGGGGAACTCACCCAATGGGGCACCATTCCCTTGGGACCAGATCATGGATTGAGCTCATGAGAAAGTTGCCTGCATTAGACAAGAGTTCCAAACTGTCATTTCTTTATGTCTCTCATTTGTCCTTATCCGCGGGCTATTTAGCATTCTCAGTCCTGCTTTCAGAATGAAGGTACTTTTAGCTTAGATATATGATGTTTAATACAATATAAAATGGCTGCCCCTTCTCAACAAAGGTCAGGACTCTACCCCATCCATTAATACTAGATCCAGAGGCCTTCAAAAGGTATTATTATTGGTCACCAAATATATCGGCTCCCCGAAAATGGAAAGAGGCAGACCCAATCTCTGCAGCGATTCAGTCATTTTCCAGCACCTGCTGTGGTTTAGGATGCAACGGGGAAACAAAAGGAGGTCGACATTCTTTCTCAGGTAGTACAAAAGTGCCAAAGTGGTCAAGAAAGAGAAACGCCTCCCACCACTGTGAACCCCAGAAACCTTTAGCAATATTCTTGATGGGATACCATTCAAAGTCAAGGAGGATTTTGGTAATGGACTCGTAGGTAATTAATGTACTCTCTTCCTTTTGTAGGAATTGACTATGGGATCAACTTCCTCAATCCAAAAGATTCCCTTTGGGTTGTCTCCTAACACACTGAAATAAATTTGGACAACAGGATTTAAAGAAGTGCCTTATCTTCTTCTATAATAATTCCTGGCCTCAATATTCTCTGGAGGATGATTTTTTTTTTAAAAAAAGGTCCGTTAATGGGTCCTTAAGCTTCAATCCTATTTAGCAATTAGACTTTTTTTGTAATCAAGGAAAATGGACCAAAATCTCATAAGGTCAGGCCTTTATGGGCCTATACCAAAACACTGATCTGTCCTATAGTCCTCTAGGCACCCCTCTCCTTACCCTTTACCCCTCAACCCAGCTCAGCTGCCTCAAGCCCTTCCACTGTTAATCTACAACCTTACCTGTGTTCTCTCCTGTTCTCTATGTGCACCCTCCCCTTGTTTCTCTTGTAAACAGGCTGCTGCCAACATCCTGTATATGCATCCCTCTGTTTTTCCTAAGTGATTTGTCTCCTCTTTTTTTGCTTCTTCTTTTGTGTGTCATATATGAAATATATCTTGACAGGATTAGATGAATGATATCTGATTCTTAGTGCATGTGGGGTTTTTGCCATCATTCATTTCCCAGGTTAATGGCTAGGATAATTGAAGCCAGTTGTTTGGCTAGTGTGCTTCAGGATAGGGACTTTAAGGAATATTCCCAAACAGCTGCTGAAACTTTTCTGTTTCATGGACTCCCCAACAACTGTGTAACTCAACTATCACCGTGATAGACTCTATGTGGGTAGGATAACAAAACTGCTCCTTAAAAATCAGAGCGTACCCAACTCCATGGGGTAGCCATAAACTTGTACAGATAATGGATAGCCCCACTTTCCTTTTTTTTAAAAGATTATTTATTTTCAAAGAGAAAGGGAGAAAAAGATAGAAAGTGTGCAAGCAGCAGGAGGGGCAGAGGGAGAGTGAGAATCCTCAAGCAGACACCCCACTGAGCGTGGAGCCCAACAGAGCTCCAACCTGGGACCCTGAGATCATGACCCGAGCCAATATCAAGAGTCTGATCCTTAAGACTAAGACACTCAGGCACTTAGTGGTGCCCTACTTTCCCTTCAAGTGGATTGGGGAACGCATACGGAGATGCCCTTATCTCCCCAAGACAAGTCATCTTCCACTTGCCAGCAATTCCTTGTAATTAGAATAGTGTTAAGGCTAGAAAGCTTCTTAATGGTTTTATTCCTTAGCCATATTTATCCTGGAAGCCACCTCTATTGAGGGAAGAATTACAAACAGAAGCGTTAGCCAAGCATACAGCAGCCACCTTTAATGAAACCCAACATGAAGTCACCCGCAAATTCAAAAAGTGGCACTCCAAAACCTAATGACCCTTGATACCTGACTGCAAATCAGGAGGGAAGTTGTGATGCTAATATTGAAACTAAATATTGTATGTGTATTCCCAAATGACTAATGTATCCAAAGCTTTAGCTCATACACACCCAAATTAAGGCAATGTCTAACTCTTAGTTCTCTCAATGATTAGTTTTTAGTTCAGAGGTGGACTATATTCTAACTTAAAGGGTCTTATCACACCTTTACCTTTATTATATTAATCCTAAAGTATTATCTCTTTCACTTTGTTTTCTCCTATTATCAAGATATATACAAGCAGTTCCTGACTCCTTCACCCAGCCAACAGATGATCCTTACTACTCAGAACATATTCAACCCAATGTCCACTCTGGATTCTACAGCAATGGCCTTTCATAGTGGTTACTTGTACGGACAGATAGTAACCGATTTCAGTCCATAGGCAGGAACATCTCTATGACCCCGACCCCTGTAAGCTTAAAGAAATTACAAGAGATGAGTCTTTTGCCCTGCAACAACCTTAAAGATTTAAGTGCCAAAACTGGCCAGGGTGAAAATGATTAAGGATAGAAGCAAGAAAATGTTTACCTTTAGCCCAAAAGACAGCCCTATAGGCTGCATAATTTCTTTTTTTTTTTTTTTAAGATTTTATTTGACAGAGAGAGAGCATGTGCACAAGCAGGGGGAGCAGCAGAGAAAGAGGGAGAAGCAGAGCCCACATAATTTCAATAAAGATCAAATATGTGCTGGTTGCTACATTTTTAAAAGATTTTATTTTATTTTAGGGGCATCTGGGTGGCTCAGTGGTTTAGACCTCTGCCTTCGGCTCAGGTCATGATCTCAGGGTCCTGGGATGGAGCCCCGCATCAGACTCTCTGCTCAGCGGGGAGCCTGCTTCCCCCCCCTCTGCCTGCTTGTGATCTCTCTCTCTCTCTCTCTGTCAAATAAATAAATAAAATCCTTTAAAAAAAAGAAAGATTTTATTTTTAAGTAATCTCTATACCCAACATAGGGATCAAACTCACAACCCAGAGATCAAGAGTCCCACACTCCACCAACTGAGCCAGCTAGATGCCCATTCTTAAGGGGCTGCTACATTTTTAAAGGGTCTCATGAAACTGTATGTTTCACCAACAGTTAATACCAAACTGAATAAGCACCAGAGAAATCTTACAAAAGTAATTTTATAAGTAGAAATTCAAAGAAAACATTTATGATCTAATACTCCTTGCACATCCCCTCCCCCTTGAACACTAAGCATATAACTGCCAGCTTCATACAGCAAAAGGGCAGCCCTTTCTGCCCATGGATCCTGTTCCTGTGTTACTTAAACTTACTAAGTTGTACCATACAGGAAGTCAAGAATTATTTCTTGGTTGTCGCACTCCACAATCCAGCAACACTTCTAAGGAGAACAGAAGTGCTCTATCAGTAGATTACCTTGTAGTGCTGATCAGGATTTTTGCTAATAATTTTCCTTCTTTCCATTCCCTGTCTGCCTTTAAAAACCTTTCCTTTCCTGCAGCTCAATGGGGCTCCTTTGTATTGCCAGACATGACAGGGAAACTAAAGGATCCCATGAAAAACTGCTGCCCCTCATTCCCGCTCCTTTTCCTGCTTCTATTTTTGTTAGGACCTATACCCCATGCCTTACACACATCTTATAGAAGAGATAATGTATGTCCTCCTTGTAGAGGTAAAGGATTTAATAACTTCTTTGGAGTCTTCTCACACAATACATAACATTTAAGGAGTCACCAGGCAGGGTCATCATGAACTTTCCACAACCACTGACTCATCGAGACCCTGACTCCAAGGCATATGTGATTTACAGAGGATACCTAAACACTTTTCTTTGTTCCTTCATTACTGAGAAGACCAGGGGCACCAGACTTCTATCCTCAATAAAAACCCCAAGCCCCAAGCAAAAAACAAGACTCACTTTTTTCTTTTCTGAGTCTTCAGACTCTCTGTATCTACACTCTCTCTGTCTTCAATAAGCTCTGCTCTCACCTCCTCTTGGGTTGCATTTGATTTCTATCTTGTGCAAAGCCATGGACCCTCTTGGCTATTCCTGTGGGTCACTCCTCTGAGTCCTTAGACCCAGCAAATCTTCATCAGATGGGATGCTGCCAGATTCATAAATCATGAAATAAAGCCAAGTTGACTTTTAAATTTACCCAGATAAATTTTGTTTTTTAACAAATCAAAGTTTTCCAGAAAAAGATCCGAATCTTGAAAAGGATTTGGAGTGGTGAGAGAACTACAAAAAGGTGGTTTTTAGAGGGACAAATACACATGCAAATACATGGACAAGAGGGACAGGTTCAATGAACTGCAAAAAGATGCCAGAACTAGAGATTAAAAAGCAAACAAAGTTCTTAGGTTTCATCATGTAGAGAAGACATTAAAAGGTTTTAAACTTGGAAGAAACAAGATCAGATTTTCAACTTACAAAAATTATAATAGGTCAAATAGAAATAATGAACATATTTGCATGTCCCCATACTTAAGAACTAGTTAGATGATTCACATGAATTACCTTACATTAACAATAAAAAGGGTGACAAGAGCCAAAAAGCTACGATTGATGTGAGTACTCTCATTTCAACACATACATTGTGACCTTGAACAAGTATGTTAAATTTCTAGTCCCCTATTCTTCACAGGAGGAAACACTACTATTACTTCAAAAAAGGTCATGACAAAAAAGGATAGAATACTTAATAACTGGGTAACCAGATAACCGGTACGCAAACTAAAAATCCACAGTATTCAAATAAAGAACAAATCTGCTGCTTTTCTGAAAGGGTATCAATTCAAAATGCAATGTTTCCATAATGCACATATTGGGAAAATGACTACAAGTTCTGGTAAAATGCACAGAACAATGGACTAAAGAGAAGACCTAGTAACAGCCTTTTCCTTGCCAATTATGATTTCTATAGCAGAAGACATTCAAGAAACTAAGGGACATTTTCATTACTGCTATAAGAGAAGAAGGGCATAACCTAAAACATTAATACCTTATGATTAACTTTGTGGACTGGAAATAGAATCATTCATTTTAATCAATCTTTCATGATAAAACACAATTTACCACCAAAAAGATTTGTACATAAAAGACCATAAGCAAAACAAAACAAAACAAAAAAACATAAGCAGAGGGACTTAGAACTGTAACACCCTAAGTCTTAAAAATTTTTTTTCTAAATAAAATACCTATAGATTGACAGTAAGCTGTATGCTAAATCATTCCTAGAATTAAACCTATATAATGGCTTTATTTGTTCTGCCATACAAATGTGGACATGAGGGGGCAATGAGTGAAAACAATGATAATGCCACCAACAATACCAGTATCAAAGTCAACGACATGATCCCCAGAATGCAACAGAACCTTAACAGTCTTACTGATAAACTTTGGTTTACAGTATCAATAAATCATTACAGACAGAACAAAGAAGACTGTTAATAGACCTCTACTTTCACATAGAGGTTTTCCACTGTAACCTGAAATTAGCAATAAAAAGAAGTGTTTTATCTCATATAATATTCATTTTTTTTCAAATCACTAACAATGGGTTTACAAGGTTAAATTATTATAGTTTTAAAATAAATACTTGATTTATTATGCAAGCCCAGGTAAAATGATTATGTGGAAATATATATATATATAACTTTAGAGTATACTTTTACAGACCACAAATCTAAGGTAAGAACAACAAAAGATTCCATTATATAAACTAAGACAATGAAATACTGATACACATTAAGTTCTAAATCAAGTCAGTCAACAAATACAATGGCCTACTCAGTCCTGGAAACAGAAATGACAGTTTCTACCCCTAAAAAGTGTTTAATCACCTTTAAATATCTGATGAGATGTCCTATAGAAAACATAAGAAATTTACAATATGCTTGCAGGCTTCCAGTTATGGAATAAATAAGTCATGGGAATAAAAGGTACAGCATAGGAATTTACTCAATGGTAGGGTAATAATGTTATATGGTAACAGATGGTAGCTACACTTGTGATGAGTACAGGAAAACATATAGTTATCCGATCACTATGTAGTACACATGAAACTAATGTAATATTGTATGTCAACTATACTCAAGTGAAAACATTAAATAAATAAATTTATACTATGCTAACTCCTGAGGGCATAATTAGAATCAACAAGAGAAATAAGAAACATACAAATGATAACAATGACAGTTAAAAATAATATGAACGTCTTGAAGAGAGGCTGACAATTACCCATGTCTCGGGAATACTGTAAAATTAGATACTACTATAATCTTTAAGGAACTGCAACATCATTACTATCATTTTCCAAGTTTTACATTACCAAAAAAAGCTATGCAGAGAAATGAAAAACATAAATATATATAAACATTATGAAAACTAAGGCAGCGCTTTCTACGTAAAAAGTTCTTCATATGCAAGGGAAATTGAATTTTTGTAGTTTAGCTATTATAAACTGATTAAAAGATACCTAAGTTACAATATTTTAATTATACAGTTACCTACTAATATTAAACATTCTTACATAGAGTAAGTACTGGAATGACAGACCATCTTGGTTTTTCCAGAGATGATTCAATTCTACTTTTATTCTTTCTTCAAGGTGGATTGAACTAAACTGTTGCTTTCATCAATGGCTAATCCATACCTCTTTACATAGGAGTGAATATTCTTATAGAGAAGATCTAATCCTACCTTTGTTAAGTGACTCAGTAAAATAATTCTAAACAAGTTACTGAGTAATGATTTATAGTAGCCTAGAATAAAATACCCCAAAGTACTAAGACTTTTAACTATCCCCCCCCAAAAAAACCATACATAGTAATGTTTATTCAGGAGGCAGTAGAAATGTGATCAGCTTCTCCATCGTGATGCCCTAAAAGTACATAGCATCTCTTCTCAAATACAAAGCACTAACCAAAGCAGTAGTTTACACAGTATACAATTCTTCTGAATGTATTTTTCTACCTTCCCTGGTTTAGAGACAGTAAATAATTTTGTTTGTTTCCTTTGAAAGTTGCCTGCTGGGTTGTTAAGGATGAAACTGAGGAAGAGGCTGAAAATTCTATCCAGGAAGAAAGGGCTTCCTGATGATGTTCCTGAAGCACTGGATTACTCAAGCTTTACCTCCAGATTTATTGTGTTAAATAATAAAATTTTCCATTTATAGATTAGGTCATTTTGTTTTGGGTATCTGTTACTTACATAACCAAAGGCACAAGTAATATATCTCCCAACTTTGAAGAATTTATGCTCTTATCTACCACATACTTTAAAAAAGGAAAAAAATTCTAATTAAAAAAACCTAAAACTGACATTAAAAAATTCTCTCAGAATCCAGACCTAAGGGGGCAGTCACACAAATTATTCCAAACTTAATCACCAACACCAGCTGCTTACTAGAATTAGAGGCACTTATATACAAAGTCAATCCAAACGTTAGAGAAAAAACGGAAACTTATTTGCTCTCTACTAAGGAAACTTCGGTTGATAATATTTAAGGAATAATGAGAGAAGCACTTAACTCAGGATTCCTATTTTCATAAGGAGCCTGCTGTTAAATTTGATGACATTCATGAAGACAAAACTTGGAAAACAACTGTTTCATTAATCATCAACCTTGTAGTAAAACCCAAACAACCAAAATTACTGTAAATAAACCCACTTAATGGTAAAATACACGAATAAACATATGAATTGAAAACATCATAGATACTCCGCAGACTAAAATAGTCTTTAAATATTCACAAATATTTACTAAATTTCTACTAGGTGCCAGGTACTGGGGATACAAAGATGAATAAAATAGGGACCTTGTGCTCAAAGTACTGAGTCTAGAGGAAGGTAAGCAAAAAATAAATAAAAGTAGAAGTGGTTATTTACATGCCAGGCATAATGTAATTCTCTATATGTATTTTACTTAATCCTCACAATAATTCTGTAAGGTTAAGCATCCTCATCCTCGTAATTTAGATGAAGAAATATTTGAGGCGCCTGCATGGCTCAGTGGTTAAGAGTCAGCCCTCAGCTCAGGTCATGATCCCAGGGTCCTAGGATGGAGCCCTGTATCCAGCTCCCAGCTCAGCAAAGAAGCCTGCTTCTCCCTCTCCCACTCCCCCTGCTTGTGTTCCCTCTCTTGCTTCTCTCTCTCTGTCAAATAAATAAATAAAATCTTTTTTAAAAAATAGATGAAGAAATATTTTAAGGAATAAGTAACTAACCCAAAGTCTCACAACTAGTAATTATCAAAACCAGAATTTTAATTCTGGTCTGCCTAATGGCTTACACCAAACTAAACCAGAGTACAGAAGAGTGTACAATAGAGAAAGCTACCAAAAAGAATTAATATTTGAGTGAAGCCTTAAAAGATAAATAGGGGTGGGGTGCCTGGGTGGCTCAGCTGGTTGAGCAACCAACTCTTGCTTAATCTTAGTTTCCACTCAGGTCATGATCTCAGGGTCCTGGAATCAAGCCCTTAGTCTGCACTCAGCAGGGAGTTTACTTGTGCATTCTTTCTCCCTCTGCCCCCTCCCCTTGCTCGTACCTGCTGGCTCTCTAATAAGTAAATAAATCTTTAAAAAAAAATAAAAATGTTTTACCTGTGTAAAAAAAGCACTTAGTAGAGGCCATTACTGATCATATGGCCAAGAGATTCCCAGAATACAGTATGTGAATCACTGGTGATACTTGAGATAATTTTTTTTAACTTCCTATTTTGAAATACTTTCTAATTTATTAAAAAAAAATGCAAAAACTATACTAACTCCTATATACTCTTCACCTAAATTTACTTAACATTATAACACAGTTTGACTTAACTCTCACTATATGTTACTATTTATGATTACTCATAGTTATTGCTAAACCATTTGAGTACACTGCAGACACTGACACTCTTTACCCCCAAATATCTGTGTGTTATTTCCTAAGAATAAGACCATAGTCTTTTATAACCACAGTACATTTATCAATTCAGGATATTTAACACTGCTACAGTATTAAAATTTACAGTCTGTACACAACTTTGCCAAGTGTTCAACGATGTACTTTAAAATATTCCTCCTTTGTTCCCAGGATACAATCCAGGTTCATGTATTACATTTACTTGTTACATTTCTTTGATTTCTCTCAATCTAGAAAAGTTTCTCAGTCTTTATCTTCCACAAAAGTGACTCTTTTAAAGAATAGAGGCCAGCTGTTTTGTTAAATTTGGGTCTCATGTTTCTCTCACAATCACATTCACGCATTTTTTAGCAACACTACATATGTGATATTCTGTCCTCTGTGGATCACATCAGGAAGCACATGATATCGACTAGTATTTCAAACAATACTGAGTGGCAAACGTTTTTCTCTTAATGGTTCTATAATTAAATGTATAAAACTCATAACTTCATGAGTATTAGAGAGATGAGGCTAATTTTTCAAGTTAACATTTAGAAAACTTTAAATAATACAGGAAATACTAAATTCAGAAAGCACTACTACTACATATGTGACACACAGGTTAAATCAAATTCAAAACGACATGGACTTAAACATAGCCGATAATAATATAATGGGAAGTTCACTTCAGATTTTTTCAAAGATTAATGGGAGATCAATTAGTTATCCATAAAAACTGAGAAGGTAACTGATTAAAATATTAAAAACTAGGGGCGTCTGGGTGGCTGGTTGATTGAGCATCTGGGTCTTCGTTTCGGCTCAGATCATCTCAGGATCGGGGGATCAAGTCCCTCCTCAGCTCTTCACTGAAGCTCAGCACAGATTCTGCTTGAGAATCTGTCCCCCTCCCTCTCTCCCTCTACTCCTCCTACCCCCTTGCTTTAACTCAGAAACAAACATTAATAACTTCCAGCAAAATATTTATATATTGATGCAAAGTTTTTACTGACATAAGAAAACATTATTACTATTTCAAGGACATAATATATGCTGTAAAGATAACAAAGGATGGGGGCACCTGGGTGGCTCAGTGGGTTAAGCCTCTGCCTTCTGCTCAGGTCATGATCTCAGGGTCTTGGGATCGAGTCCCGCATCGGGCTCTCTGCTCAGCAGGGAGCCTGCTTCCTCCTCTCTCTCTCGGCCTGCCTTTCTGCCTACTTGTGATCTCTCTCTCTCTCCCTCAAATCAATAAATAAAATCTTTAAAAAAAAGAAGATAACAAAGGATGGATTTATTATATTAATAAAACTAGTTCAATTCTATTCTTTTAAATAATATCTTATCTAAACTCAGCCAAGGTCAACTAATATAAAACGAATAAAATGAATTTCTTCCTCCCACCATAATGCATGCCTGTGTTTGTATAAACTACATTACACTTTAACAGAATAATAAATATGTTTGGTATTAACAAAGGGCTCAAAGATAATTATCCTACAAAATTGTTTAAAAGCATATTCATAAATGATCCTAACAATCTTCAATGCTACTTAGTAAGAGTACAGTTAATTTTTTTATATTTGTTTTTATTATGTTCATACAGTTAAATTTTTATAAATTCAAAGAACACATATACTTTAGTGCTTTCCTATCTTCATTGCTTACATTTTAGTACCTAGTTTTATGGTTGATATCAGTTTGCCTATTTTTCTATATTCCATCTTTGAAACCAATCATATTCCCTCTACCCTCATCCTAGAATGGAAAATAACTTTGAAAAAGTAATTATACAATTTATATTTTATATTTAAATATAAAATAGTTTGGGAAACGAGGGAGAAAAAGCAGTTGGCAGAAGAAATATACATACTCTTGCAAAGGGAAATCAGCAGTAGGAGTTGATAACAAAGAATTGTCATTACAAGAGCATAAATTTACAGAAATTATATATGTAAAAGCTATTTCCTACATTTCTTTGTTGAATTTTGGGATCCTACTAAGATATCTCCCTTTGTTCTTTCAACCAAGCAGAAATGTTGTCTCTTTTCAACAAGACAAAAAAAGCCTCAGGGAACATTTTCTCACCCAACTCAAACCTGAAAAATTAAAAACAAAACAAAAAAACCCAGAAAACCATAAATACAAACTTCAAAACATTTTGTTTTCCAAATCAATTTTCCAAAACATTTTGTTTCCAAATTAGGCTTTTTTCTACCTCCTGTCTAACCTAACACAGAGCTACAGACCTAGAACTTGCAACTATTTTTCTGGTATTCCCAAACAAAAAAGCATAGAAGCTGTGAGAATATTTGAGAAAGGTGGTTTCATGTGCTATTAAAACTCAATATATACAAGGTGAGGCATTTTTATAAAAGCAACACTTTCATAAGGAAAACACTAGGAATTATTAGGAGATAAAGTAAAATTTTACAGGAAAAATTTAAAATCTATTCTAAATGCTTCAATCATTTCGCTAAATAATCAGAAAAGTCAAGCTGCAATCATAACGAGGTTCCACAGAGGGAGCTAGCATCACAAAGAATAAATTTATCATACTCCGAACTTCAAGAAACCACCTAGTCTAGAAGAACTATCAGATTTCCATTCATCATCATGAGCTCAGATTATCTTCTAAGATTTTACCTTAGACATTAACAACCTCCCAAAATACAGTCTTACCTACAAATTTTGGCCTCTTTCTACTAAACCATATTAAAACTTATGAAATGTAATATCCATCACAAGTACCTTTAAATACTTGTCAAGTAGGCATGTTCATTTTAAATATTATTATTTCTCCCAAAAAGGAAAAAATATTCTTTCTCCTAAGTCACTGAATTTAGCAAAGTACAAAGCAATAAAATAGACCTGAAATCAAATCACAGTCTCTTCTTTTCTACTGTAAGACAAGTTATGGGGTTGTTCCAAGCCAGTTTCCCATAAAATGGGAATGATTATATTTATATTCTTTTGCTGTGAGGATTGCTGTGAGGATTAAAGCACAAAAGTAAAAAATAAGGTCCTCTTTTCCCTGTTTATTAATACATAAGTGTTATTTAATCGTTCATATTTTACAGAAATAAATCAAAAAGAGTAGTAGTAAAGAAATGTTTTCAAAATGTTTTCAAGGGTTAGATTAGCTGCTAATAAATACTAAAAGTTCCCCAAACTCCCAAATCCGTATCATTCCCCAAAAGTCTGCCTCAATCCTTAAGGGGATATAGACAGTGTCGGCAAAACCCTTACATTGTTTTTCAGGTAGAAATCTGTCTTCATTCTCAAAATAATCTTGTCTGGTATAGACCAAGGAAAATAAGAATTCAACATATCAGCAGTTTCTGCTCTCTCCATCCCATACTGGCCCTAATGACTATTCACCCTGTAGATATTACATACTGAAATACTGTCAAGTAAACTATTTGCAACAAAGAGTCGATGAACTACAGTTACTCTAAAACGCTCTGAAGTTTCAGGAAACACCTCACCCTTACACTCAAAACATCAAAGAGAAACAGAACGAAATTAATAATAATAATAATACATTTAAAACAACAAAGAGAAAACAAATAAGTCCATTAGCATTTTTTGCCTAACGAATTTCAGGCTAGAAAATCAGAAACTATACAATGGGATTATTGAATAGACTAAAAGAAAAGTAGCTAATTAAAGAAATAATTTGCTTAATGGATAATAATAAAATAGCAAAGTATTGATCTAACCCCATTATGATATTTGAAAAGCAGCTACTCCAAAAGCAGAAGCCAGTTTAAGAGTTTTCAAAATCATCACATTCATAAAGACCTTCATCACACAAGTAACTTTATATAACCTTTTCATAGTTTAAAACTTTTTCACATATATAATTTCATTCAACCCTCACTAAACATAATAATACAAACATGGAATTATCACCATTTCACAAATACAGACATTAAATTCAGAAAATTAAATGATTAATCTGAG